>NW_027315666.1:0-48885 GCF_039878825.1 Excalfactoria chinensis
GCACTGCTAATGCAATGCACTGCACAGCATTGCACACTGCACTGCACTGCACGGCACCACGCACCGCACCGCACCGCACCTCTCTGCTCTGCTCAGTGCCGCCCCACCACGCAGCTCCGCATCTCCCTGCACCGCACCGCCCCGCACCGCCCCGCGCTCGCTCTGCTCCATCCCTCACATCACCGCCCCGCACTGCACCGCACCGCGTTCGAGCTGCTCTGTCCCGCACCTCCCAGCCCCGCCCCGCCCCGCACGTCACCTCCCAGCCCCGCACCACGCTGCACGTCAGCACACCGCCCCGCACCGCCCCGCACTGCGATCGAGCTGCTCTGTCCCGCACCGCGCAGCCCTGCACTGCCCCGCACCGCGATCGAGCTGCTCTGTCCCGCACCTCAGAGCCCCGCACCGCCCCGCACCACGCAGCGCACAGCCCCGCACCGCGATCGAGCTGCTCTGTCCCGCACCTCAGAGCCCCGCACCGTCCCGCACAGCCCCGCACAGCCCCACACATCACCTTGCATCACCCCACAGCCCCGCACAGCCCCGCACTGCCCCATACATCACCTCGCAGCGCCACACAGCCCCGCACCGCCCCACACATCACCTCACATCACCCCACAGCCCCACACAGCCTCACACAGCCCCACACATCACCTCACATCACCTCACAGCCCCACACATCACCCCACAGCCCCACACCACCCCGCACAGCCCCACACATCACCTCACATCACCCCACAGCCCCACACATCACCCCACAGCCCTGCACCGCCCCGCACATCACCTCACATCACCCCACAGCCCCGCACTGCCCTGCACCGCCCCACACATCACCTCACAGCCCCACACCGCCCCACACATCAACACACCACCCCACACAGCCCCGCTCAGCCCCGCACCACCCCACACTGCCCATCACATCACCTCGCATCACCCCACAGCCCCGCACAGCCCCGCATGGCCCCACACATCAGCACACAGCCCCATACATCACCTTACAGCCCCACAGCGCCCCACACATCAGCACACCGCCCCACACCACCCCGCACTGCCCCACACATCACCCCACAGCCCCACACAGCCCCACACATCACCCCACAGCCCCACAGTGCCCCACACATCACCTCACAGCCCCACACAGCCCCACACATCACCTCACAGCCCCACACAGCCCCGCACTGCCCCACACATCACATCACCCCACAGCCCCGCACTGCCCCACACATCACTTCACCTCACAGTCCCGCAGCGCCCCGCACCGCCCCACACATCAGCTCACCCCACAGCCCCACACATCACTTCACATCCCCGCACTGCCCCACAGCGCCCCACACATCACCTCACCACCCCACACAGCCCCGCACAGCCCCACACATCACATCACCTCACAGCCCCACAGTGCCCCACACATCACCTCGCAACCCCTCACAGCCCCACACATCACCCCACAGCCCCGCACAGCCCCACACAGCCCCACACATCAGCACACAGCCCCTCACGGCCCCGCACAGCCCCTTACGGCCCCACAGCGCCCCGTCGGTCGTAGTGTGAGCTGTGCCCCGCAGGTGGCATCGCGGCCCATCGCCTTCCCGTCCCGCTCCATCCCGCTGCCCGGCCCGGATCCGGGCGCAAACCGGGACCGCACGGAGCGGAGGAGGCGGCGCTGGGACCGAACCGGACCGAGCGGACCGGGACACGGAGGGGGGGAGCGTGGAGACAGAGCGCAGTGTTGCCATGGAGACCGAACGGGGATGCCGTGGGGATGGACCGGTGTTGCCATGGGGATATCCAGGTGTTGCTATGGGGATGGACCAGTGTTGCCATGGAGACAGACCAGTGTTGCCATGGGGATGGACCGGTGTTGCCATGGGGATGGACCGGTGTTGCCATGGGGATGGACCGGTGTTGCCATGGGAATGGACTGGTGTTGCCATGGAGACAGACCAGTGTTGCCATGGGGATGGACCAGTGTTGTCATGGGGACCAACCGGTGATGCCATGGAGATAGACTGGTGTTGCCATGGGGATGGACCGGTGTTGTCACGGTGACATCCCAGTGTTGTTATGGGGACATCCTGGTGTTGCCATGGAGACAGACCAGTGTTGCCATGGGGATGGACCAGTGTTGCCATGGGGATATCCAGGTGTTGCCATGGGGATATCCAGTGTTGCTATGGGGATGGACCGGTGTTGCCATGGGGACCGACCAGTGATGCAATGGGGATGGACCAGTGTTGCCATGGAGACGGACCGGTGTTGCCATGGGGACCAACCGGTGATGCCATGGAGATAGACTGGTGTTGCCATGGGGACGGACCGGTGTTGTCACGGTGACATCCCAGTGTTGTCATGGGGACATCCTGGTATTGCCATGGGGATGGACCGGTGTTGCCATGGAGACGGACCGGTGTTGCCATGGGGATATCCAGGTGTTGCCATGGGGATGGACCAGTGTTGCCATGGGGACCGACCAGTGATGACGTGGGGATGGACTGGTGTTGCCATGGGGACGGACCAGTGTTGCCATGGGGATGGACCAGTGTTGCCATGGGGACAGACCAGTGTTGCCATGGGGATGGACCGGTGTTGCCATGGGGACCAACCGGTGATGCCATGGAGACAGACTGGTGTTGCCATGGGGATGGACCAGTGTTGCCATGGGGACGGACCGGTGTTGCCATGGGGATATCCAGGTGTTGCTATGGGGATGGACCAGTGTTGCCATGGGGACGGACCGGTGTTGCCATGGGGATGGACCAGTGTTGCCATGGGGACAGACCGGTGTTGTCATGGGGACGGACCAGTGTTGTCATGGGGACGGACTGGTGTTGCCATGGGGACAGACCGGTGTTGTCATGGAGACAGACCAGTGATGCCATGGAGACAGACCGGTGTTGCCATGGGGATGGACCAGTGTTGCCATGGGGATGGACCGGTGTTGCCATGGAGACCGACCAGTGATGCCATGGAGACAGACTGGTGTTGCCATGGGGATGGACCGGTGTTGCCATGGGGACAGACCGGTGTTGCCATGGGGATATCCAGGTGTTGCTATGGGGATGGACCAGTGTTGCCATGGGGACCGACCAGTGATGCAATGGGGATGGACCGGTGTTGCCATGGAGACGGACCGGTGTTGCCATGGGGATGGACTGGTGTTGTCACGGTGACATCCCAGTGTTGTTATGGGGACATCCTGGTGTTGCCATGGGGATGGACCGATGTTGCCATGGAGACGGACCGGTGATGCCATGGAGACGGACCGGTGTTGCCATGGGGACAGCCCAATGGTGTCACGGTGACATCCCAGTGTTGTTATGGGGACATCCTGGTATTGCCATGGGGACAGACCGGTGTTGCCATGGAGATGGACCGGTGATGCCATGGAGACAGACTGGTGTTGCCATGGGGATGGACCGGTGTTGCCATGGGGATGGACCGGTGTTGCCATGGGGATATCCAGGTGTTGCCATGGGGATGGACCGGTGTTGCCATGGGGACAGACCGGTGTTGTCACGGTGACATCCCAGTGTTGTTATGGGGACATCCTGGTATTGCCATGGGGATGGACCGGTGTTGCCATGGGGACAGACCGGTGTTATCATGGGGATATCCAGGTGTTGCCATGGGGATGGACCAGTGTTGCCATGGGAATGGACTGGTGTTGCCATGGAGACGGACCGGTGTTGCCATGGGGATATCCAGGTGTTGCCATGGGGATGGACCGGTGTTGCCATGGAGACAGACCAGTGTTGCCATGGGGACGGACCAGTGTTGCCATGGAGACAGACCAGTGTTGCCATGGGGACGGACCAGTGTTGCCATGGGGACAGACCGGTGATGCCATGGAGACAGACTGGTGTTGCCATGGGGACAGACCGGTGTTGTCACGGTGACATCGTGGTGTTGTCACGGTGACATCCCAGTGTTGTCATGGTGCCATCCTGGTGTTGCTATGGTGACAGCCCAGCGTTGCCATGGGGACATCACCATGCTGACATGGGGACATCTCAGTGTTGCCATGGTGACAACGCAGTGTTGTCATGGTGCCATCCCGGTGTTGCCGTGGTTCCATTCTGGTGTTGCCATGGTGACAGCACGGTGTTGCCATGGGGATGGACCGGTGTTGCCATGGTGACATCCCCAGCACTGCCATGGGGACATCCTGGTGTTGTCATGGTGACAGCCCGGCGTTGCCATGGTGCCCTCACAGTGTAGCCATGGGGGCAGCCCAGTGTTGCCATGGTGACACCCCGGTGTTGCCATGGCGACATCCCAGTGTTGTCACGGTGCCATCCCAGTGTTGTCACGGTGCCATCCCGGTGTTGCCATGGTGACATCTCGGTGTTGCCATGGTGACATCAGCAGTGCTGCCATGGTGTCATCCTGCTTCCATCCCTGTGCCATCTTGGTACCATCCCAGTGTCCCATGGTGCCATCCCGGTGCCATCCTGGTTCCATTCCGGTGTCCCCATGGTGCCATCCCAGTGTCGTCACAGTGCCATCCCGGTGCCATCTTGGTGCCATCCCAGTGTCCCCATGGCTCCATCCTGGTTCCATCCCGGTGCCATCTTGGTGCCATCCCGGTGCCATCCTGGTTCCATTCCAGTGTCCCCATGGTGCCATCCTGGTTCCATCCCGGTGCCATCTTGGTGCCATCCCAGTGTCCCCATGGTGCCATCCCGGTGCCATCTTGGTGCCATCCCGGTGTCCCCATGGTGCCATCCTGGTTCCATCCGGGTGTCCCCATGGTGCCATCCCAGTGCCATCCCGGTGCCATCTTGGTGCCATCCCAGTGTCCCCATGGTGCCATCCCATTGCCATCCTGGTGTCCCCATGGTTCCATCCCGGTGCCATCTGGGTGCCATCCCAGTGTCCCCATGGTGCCATCCCGGTGCCATCCCGGTGCCATCTTGGTGCCATCCCGGTGTCCCCATGGTGCCATCCCGTGTCCCCATGGTGCCATCCCGGTGCCATCTGGGTGCCATCCCAGTGTCCCCATGGTGCCATCCCGGTGCCATCCCGGTGCCATCTTGGTGCCATCCCGGTGTCCCCATGGTTCCATCCCGGTGTCCCCATGGTGCCATCCCGGTGCCATCTTGGTGCCATCCCGGTGTCCTCATGGTGCCATCCCGTGTCCCCATGGTGCCATCCTGGTTCCATCTTGGTGCCATCCTGGTGTCCCCATGGTGCCAACCCAGTGTCCCCATGTTGCCATCCCGGTGCCATCTTGGTGCCATCCCGGTGTCCCCATGGTGCCATCCTGGTTCCATCTCGGTGTTCCCATGGTGCCATCCCGGTGCCATCCCAGTGTCCCCATGGTGCCATCCCAGTACCATCCCAGTGCCATCCCGGTGTCCCCATGGTGCCATCAGCAGCGCTGCCATGGTTCCATCCTGGTACCACCATGGTTCCATCCCGGTGCCATCCTGGTTCCATCCCATTGCCATCCTGGTTCCATTCCGGTGTTCCCATGGTACCATCCCAGTGCCACCTTGGTGCCATCCCAGTGCCATCCCGGTGTCCCCATGGTGCCATCCTGGTTCCATCCTGGTGTTCCCATGGTGCCATCCCAGTGTCCCCATGGTGCCATCCTGGTTCCATCTTGGTTCCATCCCGGTGTCCCCATGGTGCCATCACAGTGTCCCCATGGTTCCATCCCAGTACCATCCCAGTGCCATCCCGGTGTCCCCATGGTGCCATCAGCAGCGCTGCCATGGTTCCATCCTGGTACCACCATGGTTCCATCCCGGTGCCATCCTGGTTCCATCCCATTGCCATCCTGGTTCCATTCTGGTGTTCCCATGGTACCATCCCAGTGCCACGTTGGTGCCATCCCAGTGCCATCCCGGTGTCCCCATGGTGCCATCCCAGTGCCATCCCGGTGTCCCCATGGTGCCATCAGCAGCGCTGCCATGGTTCCATCCTGGTACCACCATGGTTCCATCCTGGTGCCATCCTGGTTCCATCCCATTGCCATCCTGGTTCCATTCTGGTGTTCCCATGGTACCATCCCAGTGCCATCTTGGTGCCATCCCAGTGCCATCCCGGTGTCCCCATGGTGCCATCCCAGTGCCATCCCGGTGTCCCCATGGTGCCATCAGCAGCGCTGCCATGGTTCCATCCTGGTACCACCATGGTTCCATCCTGGTGCCATCCTGGTTCCATCCCATTGCCATCCTGGTTCCATTCTGGTGTTCCCATGGTACCATCCCAGTGCCATCTTGGTGCCATCCCAGTGCCATCCCGGTGTCCCCATGGTGCCATCCCAGTGCCATCCCGGTGTCCCCATGGTGCCACCCTGGTGCTGCCATGGTTCCATCCCGGTGTCCCCATAGTGCCATCCCAGTGCCCCCATGGTTCTATCCCGGTGTCCCGGTGGTGCCATCTTGGTGCCATCCCTCCATGGGGCGCAATGGGGGGGTTTCGTTCCCAAAGGCACCGAGTGGTGAATGGAGCACGGGGGAGGGGGAGGGGATGGCAGCGCCAGTGGGAGCAGAGGGGGGGCACCAATGGGGCAGCACTGGGGTGGGGAGGTGGGGGGGTCACCATGGGGATGGGGGGCGTCATCATTGGGATGGGTGGGATGGATGGGGTAGGTGGGGTCACCATTGGGATGGTGGGGTCAACATGGGGATGGGTGGGATGGAAGGGGTCAGTGGGATGGATGGGGTCACCACTGGGATGGGTGGGCTCATCATTGGGATGGGTGGGATGGACGGGGTCAGTGGGGCCACCATGGGGATGGGTGGGTTCACCATTGGGATGGGTGGGATGGAGGGGGTCGGTGGGGTCACCATTGGGATGGGGGGGTCAACATGGGGATGGGTGGGATGGACGGGGTCAGTGGGGTCACCATTGGGATGGGTGGGATGGAGGGGATCATCAGTGGGATCATTGGGATGGATGGGATCATCTGTGGGATCATTGGAATGGATGGGATCATCAGTGGGATCAATGGGATGGATGGGATCATCAGTGGGATCATTGGGATGGATGGGATCATCTGTGGGATCATTGGGATGGATGGGATCATCTGTGGGATGGATGGGATGGATGGGATCATCTGTGGGATCATTGGGATGGATGGGATCATCAGTGGGATGGATGGGATGGATGGGATCATCTTTGGGATCATTGGGATGGATGGGATCATCTGTGGGATAGATGGGATGGATGGGATCATCTCTTGGATGGATGGGATGGATGGGATCATCTGTGGGATCATTGGGTTGGATGGGATCAGCAGTGGGATGGATGGGATGAGCATTAGGATGGATGGGATGGGATCATCAGTGGAGTAGATGGGGAAATAGGATCATCAGTGGGGTCATTGGGATGGATGGGATCAGCATTAGGATGGGATCAGCATTAGGATGGATGGGATCAGCATTAGGATGGATGGGATCAGCATTAGGATGGATGGGATCAGCATTAGGATGGGATCAGCATTAGGATGGATGGGATCAGCATTAGGATGGATGGGGTCAGCATTAGGATGGGATCGGCATTAGGATGGATGGGATCAACATTAGGATGGGATCAGCACTAGGATGGATGGGATCAGCATTAGGATGGGATCAGAATTAGGATGGATGGGATCAGCATTAGGATGGATGGGGTCAGCATTAGGATGGGATCATCAATAGGATGGATGGGATCAGCATTAGGATGGGATCAGCATTAGGATGGATGGGATCAGCATTAGGATGGGATCAGCATTAGGATGGGATCAGCATTAGGATGGGTGGGATCAGCATTAGGATGGGATCAGCATTAGGATGGATGGGATCAACATTAGGATGGATGGGGTCAGCATTAGGATGGATGGGATCAGCATTAGGATGGATGGGGTCAGTATTAGGATGGATGGGATCAGCATTAGGATGGATGGGATCAGCATTAGGATGGATGGGGTCAGCATTAGGGTGGATGGGGTCGGCATTAGGATGGATGGGATCAGCAGTGGGGTCATAGGATCAATGGGTGACATGGATGGGATCATAAATGTGATCCTGGGTGGCAACATTGGGATGAGTGGGATCGGTGGGATAAATGGGATGGGTGGGATCATCTGTGGGGTCATGGGATCAATGGGTGACATGGGTGGGATTGTGGATGGGATCATTGGTGGCAACAGTGGGATCAGTGGGATGCATGGGATCAGTGGGATCAGTGGGATAATGGGATGGGTGGGATCAGTGGGATGTGTGGGGTCACTATTGGGATGGGTGGGATCAGTGGGATCAGTGGGATCAGTGGGATAATGGGATGGGTGGGATCCATAGGATGTGTGGGGTCACCATTGGGATGGGTGGGATCAATGGGATCAGTGGGATAATGGGATGGGTGGGATCACTGGGATTTGTGGGGTCACCATTGGGATGGGTGGGATCAGTGGGATCAGTGGGATAATGGGATGGGTGGGATCCATAGGGTGTGTGGGGTCACCATTGGGATGGGTGGGATCAGTGGGATCAGTGGGATAATGGGATGGGTGGGATCAATGGGATGTGTGGGGTCACCATTGGGATGGGTGGGATCAGTGGGATCAGTGGGATAATGGGATGGGTGGGATCCATAGGATGTGTGGGGTCACCATTGGGATGGGTGGGATCAGTGGGATCAGTGGGATAATGGGATGGGTGGGATCACTGGGATTTGTGGGGTCATCATTGGGATGGGTGGGATCAGTGGGATCAGTGGGATCAGTGGGATAATGGGATGGATGGGATCAATGGGATGTGTGGGGTCACCATTGGGATGGGTGGGATCAGTGGGATCAGTGGGATAATGGGATGGGTGGGATGATGGGATGGGTGGGGTCACTGGGATGTTTAGGGTTACCATTGGGATGGGTGGGATCAGTGGGATGTTTGGGGTCACCATTGGGATGGGTGGGATGGTTGTTGGGATGGGGGGATCAATGGGTGGGATCACCATTGGGATGAGTGGGATCAATGGGATACGTGGGATGATGGGATGGGTGGGGTCACCATTGGGATGGGTGGGACAGATGGGATCATTAGTGGGGTCATGGGATCAGTGAGTGACGTGTGGGATCATGGGTGGATCATGGGGTCAGTGAGTGACGTGTGGGATCATGGGGTCAGTGAGTGACGTGTGGGATCATGGGTGGGTCATGGGGTCAATGAGTGACGTGTGGGATCATGGGGTCAGTGAGTGACGTGTGGGATCATGGGTGGATCATGGGGTCAGTGAGTGACGTGTGGGATCATGGGTGGGTCATGGGGTCAGTGAGTGACGTGTGGGATCATGGGGTCATGGGGTCAGTGAGTGACGTGTGGGATCATGGGGTCAGTGAGTGACGTGTGGGATCATGGGTGGATCCTGGGGTCAGGGAGTGACGTGTGGGATCATGGGTGGGTCATTGGGATCAATGAGTGACGTGTGGGATCATTGTGGATCATGGGGTCAGTGAGTGACGTGTGGGATCATGGGGTCAATGAGTGATGTGTGGGATCATGGGTGGATCATTGGGATCAATGAGTGACGTGTGGGATCATGGGTGGATCATGGGGTCAGTGAGTGACGTGTGGGATCATGGGTGGGTCATGGGGTCAGTGAGTGACGTGTGGGATCATTGTGGATCATGGGGTCAGTGAGTGACGTGTGGGATCATGGGATCATGGGGTCAATGAGTGATGTGTGGGATCATGGGTGGATCATGGGGTCAGTGAGTGACGTGTGGGATCATGGGTGGATCATGGGGTCAGTGAGTGACGTGTGGGATCATGGGTGGGTCATGGGGTCAGTGAGTGACGTGTGGGATCATTGTGGATCATGGGGTCAGTGAGTGACGTGTGGGATCATTGTGGATCATGGGGTCAGTGAGTGATGTGTGGGATCATGGGTGTATCATGGGGTCAGTGAGATACATGTGGGATCATGGGTGGATCATGGGGTCAATGAGTGACGTGTGGGATCATGGGGTCAATGAGTGACGTGTGGGATCATGGGTGGATCATGGGGTCAGTGAGTGACGTGTGGGATCATGGGTGGGTCATGGGGTCAGTGAGTGACGTGTGGGATCATTGTGGATCATGGGGTCAGTGAGTGACGTGTGGGATCATTGTGGATCATGGGGTCAGTGAGTGATGTGTGGGATCATGGGTGTATCATGGGGTCAATGAGTGACGTGTGGGATCATGGGGTCAATGAGTGACGTGTGGGATCATGGGTGGATCATGGGGTCAGTGAGTGACGTGTGGGATCATGGGTGGATCATGGGGTCAATCATTGACGTGTGGGATCATTGGTGGCATCGGTGGGATGAGTGGGTCAATGGGATGGATGGGATGGATGGGACGGGTGGGATCGTCAGTGGGGTCATGGGATTGATGGGAGACCTGGGATCACTGTGATGGGCGGGACGGCTGGTGGCATCAATGGGATCACTGGGATGGGTGGGATGGCTGGTGGCATCAATGGGATCACTGGGATGGGTGGGATGGCTGGTGGCATTAATGGGATCACTGGGATGGGTGGGATGGCCAATGTCAGCAATGGGATCACTGGGATGGGTGGGATGGCTGGTGGCATCAATGGGATCACTGGGATGGGTGGGATGGCTGGTGACATCAGTGGGATCACGGGGATGGGTGGGATGGTTGGTGGCATTAATGGGATCACTGGGATGGGTGGGACGGCTGGTGGCATCAATGGGATCACTGGGATGGGTGGGACAACTTGTGGCATCAATGGGATCACTGGGATGGGTGGGATGGCTGGTGACATCAATGGGATCACTGGGATGGTGGCACTGGTGAGATTGTTCGTGGCATTAATGGGACCATCTGTGATGGGCGGGATGACTGGTGGCATCAGTGGGATCACTGTGGTGGGTGGGATGGCTGGTGGCATCAATGGGATCACTGGGATGGGTGGGATGGCTGGTGGCATCAATGGGATCACTGGGATGGGTGGGATGGCTGGTGGCATCAATGGGATCACTGGGATGGGTGGGACAACTTGTGGCATCAATGGGATCACTGGGATGGGTGGGACAACTTGTGGCATCAATGGGATCACTGGGAGTTGTGGGATGGGTGGTGGCATTAATGGGATCACTGGGATGGGTGGGACGGCTGGTGGCATCAATGGGATCACTGGGATGGGTGGGACAACTTGTGGCATCAATGGGATCACTGGGATGGGCGGGATGACTGGTGGCATCAGTGGGATCACTGGGATGGGTGGGACGGCTGGTGGCACCAATGGGATCACTGGGATGGGTGGGATGGCTGGTGGCATCAATGGGATCACTGGGATGGGTGGTGGCATTAATGGGATCACTGGGATGGGTGGGACAACTTGTGGCATCAATGGGATCACTGGGATGGTGGCACTGGTGGGATTGTTGGTGGCATTAATGGGACCATCTGTGATGGGCGGGATGACTGTTGGCATCAATGGGATCACTGGGATGGGTGGGACAACTTGTGGCATCAATGGGATCAATGGGATCACTGGGATGGGTGGGACGGCTGCTGGCATTAATGGGATCACTGGGATGGTGGCACTGGTGGGACGGCTGGTGGCATCAATGGGATCACTGGGATGGGTGGGATGGCTGGTGGCATCAATGGGATCACTGGGATGGGTGGGACAACTGGTGGCATCAATGGGATCACTGGGATGGGTGGGATGGCTGGTGGCATCAATGGGATCACTGGGATGGGTGGGACAGCTGGTGGCATCAATGGGATCACTGGGATGGGTGGGATGGCTGGTGGCATCAATGGGATCACTGGGATGGGTGGGATGGTTGGTGGTACCAATGGGATCACTGGGATGGGTGGGATGGCTGGTGGCATCAATGGGATCACTGGGATGGGTGGGACAGCTGGTAGCATCAATGGGATCACTGGGATGGGTGGGACAACTGGTGGCATCAGTGGGATCACGGGGATGGGTGGGATGGCTGGTGGCATCAGTGGGATCACGGGGATGGGTGGGATGGCTGGTGGTATCAATGGGATCACTGGGATGTTGGCACTGGTGGGACGGCTGGTGGCATCAGTGGGACCATCTGTGATGGGTGGGACGGCTGGTGGCATCAATGGGATCATTGTGATGGGTGGGACAGCTTGTGGCATCAATGGGATCACTGGGATGGTGGCACTGGTGGGACAGCTGGGACTGGGAGGATGACTGGGACCACCAGGATGGCCACGTTCAATGATGGGCTGATGGGTGACCCAGGTGTTGGATAGGATGGGATGGGATGGGATGGGATTGATTGGGATGGGATGTGATGGGATGTGATGGGCACTGCCAGCACCGAGACACACAAACACAGCCGGAGCGATGGCGTTTATTAATATATTAGTGCAGTCTTTGTTTGGTTTGGGTTAAACTTGTTTAGGCACTGCTTTGGAAGAAGGCTATCGGGTTTCAAAAAGGGCAAAAAAGGGGGAAGGGGGCCGGCAATGCGGCATCACGCCGCGCTCAGCACCGCCGCCCATCCCAGGGCCGGCGCCAGCGCGGCCGCCTCCACGGAGCCGTGCGGGGCCGCGGCGTATCTGCGCCCGAAGCTGGAGGACGAGTAGGAGGAAGACGAGAAGGTCATGGAGAAGCCGGAGCCGGTGGCGTCAAAGCTGCCGCGCCGCGAGCCCGAGCGCGAGCCGGTGCGGGAGCTGGAGCGCGAGCCGGCGGCGGAGCCGGCGCCGCTGACGTTGTAGGGGCTGTAGTAGCCCTTGGAGGAGCGGGACGAGGCCTCGAGCAGGCGCAGGCCGGTGCCGTCCTCGATCATGCTGCGCTCCATGGCGTCCTTGTAGGAGATCTTCAGCTTGGTCTTGGGGCACGTCAGGTACTTGGCGTAGGTGCCGACGTCGCGCAGCTTCTGGGCCGTGCGCGCGTCGATGGTGCCCTTCTGCAGCGCCTCGTCCAGGGAGACGCGGCCGTCGGCGTCGGGCTCGATCAGCCCCCCGGTCAGGTACTGCACCTCCAGGAAGCGCTGCCCGGCCTCATAGTACAGCCAGCCCTTCTTCAGCGCCTGCGCCGCCGACATCTTGGTCTTGGTGCGCGGGTCCTCGAAGCCGGAGAAGGCCTTCTGCGCCAGGTTGATGCGGTCCACCATGATCCTGTCCACCAGCCCCCTGTTCACCGCCTCGGCCACCGAGCAGCGCTCGCCCGTGCTGGGGTCGATGATGCCGCCGGTGCAGGCCTGCGCCTCCAGCAGCCGCTGCCCCGTGATGTTGTCCACCAGGTTGCGGCGCATGGCCTCGGTGACGGACACCTTCTCCAGCGTGTCGGTGTCCAGGATGCCGGCCACCGGCCCCGTCTCCTCGCCCGGGTCGGTCCAGGCGGTGCCCGGCAGCCTCGGCGGGGCCGGGCTGGCCGAGTAGGACGAGGAGGAGGAGCCCACGGAGGAGGAGCGCGAGCGGAAGCCGCCCATGTTGCCGGAGAGCATGTCGGCAAACTCGGTGATGGAGAGCGTGCCGGAGCGGTACTGGTCCAGCGCCGACTGGTCGATCAGGCCGCGCGAGATGGCGTCGTCGATGTCGTACTGGCGGCCCGAGCGCCGGTCGATGATCATGGACTTGACCACGCCGTCGGAGGAGGAGGTGGTGATCTCCTCCCACTCGCACTCCTGCTCCGACAGCTCCAGGTAGGTCTGGTGGTCGATGAGGCCCTTGCGGTAGGCCTCGTACACCGACATCTCCTTGCCCGTCTCCGGGTCGACGATGACCACGCGGCGCTTGCGCACCGACGACTTGGACGAGGTCTTCCTCTCGCGCTTCTTCTCCTTCAGCGGCAGCAGCCGCAGCCCCGTCTCGGGGTCCTCGATGCAGCGCTCCATCAGCTGCAGGTAGGTGAGGTTCTCCTCCGTGTTGGGGTCGAAGAAGCCCTTGGTGTCGTCGCTGGGGTCCGACAGGACCTCGTTCATCTCCTCGTCGAACAGCCCGCGCTTGTAGGCCACCTCGACGGGCAGGCGGTGGCTCTCCTCGGGGTCGATGATGCCGCCGGTGGCGATCTGTGCCTCCAGCAGGCGCACGCCGTGGTCCTTCAGATCAGCCCCTTCTTCATGGCCTGGAAGAGGGAGATGAGCTTCCCGGTGTAGGGGTCCCGGTAGCCTGGTGACGGCGCGCTCGGCCGAGAGCAGCTTGTCCCTTGAACTCGGGCCCCACGATGCCCATGCGCACGGCCTCCTCCACCGTCAGCTTCAGCCCCTTGATGGGGTCGATGACGTACCCCGTGGCCGCCTGCGCCTCCAGCAGCTCGAAGGCGGTGCCGGGCCGGATGATGCCCTTCTTCATGGCCTGGTAGACGGAGAGACGCTCCTTGGTGGAGTCCACGAAGACGCCGGCGATGCAGCTGGTGCCCTCCAGGAAGGCCTTCAGGTTCTTGGAGACCTCCTCGACCGACGTCAGCCCCTCGTGCAGCCGCTGCGCCGTGGCCTCGTCCATCACCCGCGACAGGACCAGCTCCTCCACGGTGATCTGCTTGCGCAGCCCGCGGAAGGTGAGCCGGCGCGCGTCGCCCAGCGGCAGCAGCAGCAGCCCGGTGTCCTCGTCCTTGCGGCAGCGCCGCAGCAGCTGCGTGTAGCTCAGCTTCTCGTCGGTGGACGGGTCCACGAAGCTGCGCACCTCGCTGGGCTCCGACAGCATGTTGAACGTCTCCCTGTCGATGAAGCCGCGGGTGGCAGGCCACCTCCAGGGGCAGGTGGAAGCCCAGGCGCGGGTCGATGACGCCGCCGGTGGCCAGCTGGGCGTCCAGCAGCTTGAGGGCCTCCTCGCTCGGCACCAGGTCCTTCTTCATGGCCTGGAAGATGGAGATCTTCTGCTCGCTGTAGGGGTCCCGGTAGCCGGTGGCGGCCCTCTCGGCTGACAGCAGGCGGTCGTGGACCTCGGGCCCCACCACGCCTTTGCGGACGGCCTCGTCCACCGTCAGCATCTCGTTCTTGACGGGGTCCACCAGGAAGCCGGTGGCCGCCTGGGCCTCCAGCAGGCAGCGGGCCGCCTCGGCGTTGATCAGCCCCCTTCTTCAGCCGCCTGGTAGACGCCCAGCGTCTGCTTGGAGGAAGGCACGTAGACGCCGGCGACGCAGCCTGAGCCGTAGAGGCACCTGCGGACGGCCTCGTCCTCCAGCAGCTCGCGGAAGGTCTTGGAGCCGTCCTTCAGCAGCCGGTAGATCTCCTGCGAGATCACCTTGGCCTCAAACAGGTCCTCGGCCGTGACGCGGCGCTGGCCGTACTCGTAGGAGGTGGCCAGGTTCTGCTGCCGGATGATCTCGGTGCGCTCGATGATCTCGATGATGATGATGATCATGCGCTCCTTGGAGACGCGGCCCGTCTGGAACTCCTCCATCAGCTGCCGCCGCTGCTCCTCGGGCAGCAGGTCCGAGTGCATGATCTCCCACAGCGACATGGAGGAGCCGGCCCGGCTGCCCACGGGGATGTCCACCTGCGTCTCCTCGAACACCTTCCGCGTCTCCTCCTCCGTGTACACCCGCGTCGTCTCCACCACCGTCGGCTTCTCGGGCTCCCCGCAGCGGCAGCAGCAGCAGCCCCGTCTCGGGGTCCTCCACGCAGCGCTCCTTCAGCTGCAGGTAGGTGAGGTTCTCTTGCGTGTTGGGGTCGAAGAAGCCCTTGGTGTCGTCGCTGGGGTCGGACAGGATGCGGTTCATCTCCTCGTCGAACATCCCGCGCTCGTAGGCCACCTCGACGGGCAGGCGGTGGCTGTGCACGGGGTCGATGATGCCGCCGGTGGCGATCTGTGCCTCCAGCAGGCGCACGCCGTGCTCCCTGACGATCAGCTCCTTCTTCATGGCCTCGAAGAGCGAGATGGTGTTCCCCGAGTAGGGGTCCTTGTAGCCGGTGACGGCCTTCTCGGCCGAGAGCAGCTTCTCGTGCAGCTCCGGCCCCACCACGCCGGCCTTCACCGCCTCGTTGACGTACAGCTTGCGGTTCCTCACCGGGTCGATGAGGAAGCCGGTGGCCGCCTGCGCCTCCAGGAGGACCACGGCGGTGCTGGCCCGCAGCAGGTTCCTCCTCATGGCCTCGTAGATGGTCAGCTTCTCCTTGGTGGCCTCCACGTAGACGCCGGCGATGCAGCCGCCGCCGTGCAGGAAGCGCCGCACCGCCTCCGTCTCGGCCAGCTCCTTCACCGAGGCGCTGCCGTCCCGCAGCCGCTCGTATTGCGCCGCGCTCAGGACGCGCGACTCCAGCAGCTCGCTGGCCGGCACCGGCGCCCGCAGCCCCGCGAAGGTCAGCTTCTCCCGCTTCTTGCTCTCCGTCTCCTCCACGATGGTGATGATGATCTTGATGATCTTCTCCACCGTCACCTTGCCCGTCTTGTACTGCCGCAGCAGCTCCCGCCGCTGCTCCTCGCTGAAGTACTCGGAGTGCAGCAGCTCCCAGACGCTCACCGTGCGGCCGCGCAGGCTCCCGGCCGGCACCTCCACCGTGGCCTTGCTGAAGCTCTCCTGGGCCTGCGCGTCCGTGTAGATCTCCTCCTGCTGCGCCTGGATGGCGGCGTCCGACAGCGGCAGCAGCAGGAAGCCCGTCCGCTCGTCCCGCCGGCAGCTCTGCTGCAGCTGCGCGTAGCCGACGTGCTGCTGCCGGTTGGGGCAGTAGAAGGCCTGCAGCTCCTCCAAAGCCTCCTTGGTCTCGGCGTCCAGGCAGCCGCGCCGGTAGGCGACGTCGAGCGGCAGGCGGTGGCTGTGCAGCGGGTCCACGACGCCTCCGGTGCGGAGCTGCACGTCCAGCAGCCGCACGCCGGCGTCGGAGGGAACCAAACCCTTCTTCAGAGCCTGGAAGAGGGCGACGGTCTGCCCGGTGTACGGGTCCTTGTAGCCGCTCACCGCCTTCTCCGCCGACAGCAGCCGCTCGTGGACCTCCGGCCCCACCACCTCGGCCTTCACCGCCTCGTCCACGGTGTACAGCCGGCCGCTCGTGGGCTCCATGATGAAGCCGGCGGCCGCCTGCGCCTCCAGCAGAGCCAGGGCCACCTCCGGCTTCAGCAGGTTCCTCCTCTGGGCCTCGTAGAAGCTCAACTTCTCCCCGCTGGACTCCAGCAGGACCCCGGCGATGGCGTCGGCGCCCCTCAGGTAGCGCCGCACCGCGTCCGTCTCGGCCACGTCGGCCACGCTGGCCTTGCCCTGCTGCAGCCGGTTGTAGGTGTCCTTGTCGATGACGCGGCTCTCCAGCAGCTCGGCGGCGGGCACGGGGGCGCGCAGCCCCTCGAACAGCATCTGCCTCTTCTTCTCGCTCTCCTCCACCACCGTGATGACGATGCGGATGATCTTCTCCACCGTCACTTTGCCGCCGCGGTACTGCTGGATCAGCTCCCTGCGCTGCTCCTCGCTGAAGTACTCCGAGTTGATGATCTCCCAGATGGTCACCGTCTTGCCTTGGAACCTGCCCAGCGGGGGGCTCACCGTGGCCTTCTTGAAGACGTCCTTGGCTTCCTGGGCGCTGTAGATCAGCTCCGTGCCCGCCTGGCTGCTGAGCGGCAGCAGCAGCAGCCCCGTCTCGGGGTCCTCCACGCAGCGCTCCATCAGCTGCAGGTAGGTGAGGTTCTCCTGAGTGTTGGGGTCCAGGAAGCCCTTGGTGTCGTCGCTGGGGTCGGACAGGACGCGGTACATCTCCTCATCCAACAGCCCGCGCTTGTAGGCCGCCTCCACGGGCAGGCGGTGGCTGTGCACGGGGTCGATGATGCCGCCGGTGGCGATCTGTGCCTCCAGCAGGCGCACGCCGTGCTCCCTGACGATCAGCTCCTTCTTCATGGCTTGGAAGAGGGAGATCCTGTCCCCGGTGTAGGGGTCCTTGTAGCCGGTGACGGCGCGCTCGGCCGCCAGCAGCTTGTTGTGCAGCTCCGGCCCCACCAGCCCGTCCCGCACCGCCTCGTTCACCGACAGCCGGGCGTTGCGCACCGGGTCCACCATGAAGCCGGTGGCCGCCTGCGCCTCCAGCAGCACCAGGGCCGTGCCGGGGCTGAGCAGCCTCTTCTTCATGGCCTCGTAGATGCTCATCTTCTGCCGGCCGGGCTCGGTCAGCAAGCCGGCCACGCAGCTGCGGCCCCGCAGGAAGGCGCGGACGTCGTCGCGTCGCTCCAGCTCCTCCACGCTCACCGTCCCGTCGGCCAGCTGGCTCAGGCTGTGTCCGCTCAGGACGCCGGCGGCCGCCAGCTGCTGCGCCGACACCTTCTGCCGGATGCCCTGGAAGGCGAATTCGGGCTCCCCGTTCTGCTGCGGGCCGTCCAACGCGTGGCGGCCGTTGGGCAGCTCCTGCGGCTCCGGCGCTTCCTGCGGCGCCGCGTCCGTCTGGATCATCATCTCCCTGGTGGAGGCGGCGGCGCTGCGCTGCTCCTCCTGCAGCTGCCGCAGCCGCTCGCGCAGCTTCTGGTTCTCCTCCTCCAGCTGCTTCTCCTGCAGCTGCCGCTGCTTCTGCAGCTGCTGCAGCTCCTCCTGCTTGCGCCGCACGCTCTCCTCCGCCTCCTCCTGCTGCCGCTTGGCCTCGTCCAGCATGGCCTTCAGCCGCTGCTTCTCCTGCTCCATCTCCCGCTGCTGCCGCTCCTGCTCGGCCTTCAGGCTCTGAGCTTTGTCCACTTCGTCCCTGAAGAGCTTCTCCAGCTTCGCCTTCTCCTCCTCGATGAACTTCTCCTTCTGCAGCAGCGCATCCTTCTCGTGCAGGAAGGACTCCTGCAGGGATTGCGTCTCCTGCCGCAGCTGCGCCTGCTGGGCCACCTCCATCTACAGAGAGAGCAGAGAAGCCGTCACGGGCAGCATGGGTGGGGGGTGGAGGTGGGGTGGGGGGTGGGAGTAAGGGGTGAGGGTGGGGGTATGGATGGGGATGAGGGTGGGGGTATGGATGGGGATGAGGATACAGGATGAGGATGGAGGATGAGAGTGGAAGATGAGGGCAGAGAATGAGGATGGAGGTGCAGGTGGGGGTGTGGGATGAAGGGTGGGCTGCAGGTGTGGGATGCTGGTAGGGGGTGAGGATGTGGGCTTCATATGGGGGAGGCAAATAAGGGGTTTGGGTTGGGAGCTGGGGGGTGCTGCCCGTAGGGGGCTGAGGGCTGTGGGTTTGGGGAGATGAACCAGGTGGGTCGGGGGCAGAGCTGGGTGGGTTGGGGGCAGAAATGGGTTACGGATGCAGAGATGTGTGGGTTAGGGGGCAGAAATGGGTTAAGGATGCAGAGATGTGTGGGTTATGGGGCAGAGCTGGAGGGGACAGGGGGACAAACTGGGTGGGTGAGGGGGCAAAGCTGGGACAGGGAGCAGAGCTGGGTGGGTGAGGGAGCAGGGCTAAGTTACTTAGGGGGCAGAGCTGAGTCAGGGGGCAGAGCTGGGTGGGTCGGTGGGCAGAACTGAGTCAAGGGGCAGAGGGGGGTGAGGGAGCAGGACTAAGTTTGGGGGCACAGCTGAGACAAAGAGCAGGGCTGGGTGGGCAAGGAGGCAATGCTGAGTCAGGGGGTAGAGCTGAGGGGGTGAGGGGGCAGAACCGAACTGGGGGGGGAGAGCTGAGCTGGGGGGCAGAGCTGGGCCAGGGGGGCAGAGCTGAGACAGGGGGGCAGAGCTGAGATGGGGGGGCAGAACTGATCTGGGAGGGCAGAGCTGGGATAGGGGGGCAGAGATGAACCAGGGGGATAGAGCTGAGCTGGAGGGGCAGAGCTGGGACAGGGGGGCAGAGCTGAGCTGGGGGGGCAGAGCTGGGACAGGGGGGCAGAGATGAACCAGGGGGGTAGAGCTGAGCTGGGAGGGCAGAGCTGGGCCAGGGGGGCAGAGCTGAGCTGGGGGGGCAGAGCTGGGACAGGGGGGCAGAGATGAACCAGGGGGATAGAGCTGAGCTGGAGGGGCAGAGCTGGGACAGGGGGGCAGAGCTGAGCTGGGGGGGCAGAGCTGGGACAGGGGGGCAGAGATGAACCAGGGGGGTAGAGCTGAGCTGGGAGGGCAGAGCTGGGCCAGGGGGGCAGAGCTGAGCTGGGGGGGCAGAGCTGGGACAGGGGGGCAGAGATGAACCAGGGGGATAGAGCTGAGCTGGAGGGGCAGAGCTGGGATAGGGGGGCAGAGATGAACCAGGGGGGTAGAGCTGGGCTGGAGGGGCAGAGCTGGGATAGGGGGGCAGAGATGAACCAGGGGGGTAGTGCTGAGCTGGGAGGGCAGAGCTGAGTTGGGGGGCAGAGCTGAGCTGGGGGGGGGCAGAGCCGGATGGGCAGCAGATGCAACACATGCAAGGCGCATGTCATGCAGCAGGAACACGAGGACGCCATCCGCGCGGTGCAAGAGGGGCTCCCACCACCGCAGCGCTGAGCTCAGCCGCGCCGCCTCCTCCGTGGGGGGAAAAGGGAGGGGAGAAGAGAGAGAGGGAGGGAGGCCGTGCGCCCCGCCGCGTGGCGCGGTACCTCCTCAGCCCTGCGCTGCAGCAGCTCAGCTTCGCGCTTCAGCCCCTCCTTCTCGCGCTCCAGCTCGGCGATGGCGCCGCGCAGCTTCTCGGCGTCGCGGTCGCTTTGCTGCCGCCGCGTCTCCAGCGCCCGCACCTCCGACAGCTTCTCCTGCGTGGCCGACTCGGCGTCGCGCAGCCGCTCTCCGATCTCCTCGGCCTGTCGCCGGAAGCGCCGCGCCTCCTCCTCTGCAGCGCCATGCGCCTCGCTCAGCTCGGCCCACGCGCAGCTTCAGCCGCTCCGCCTCGGCCGCCGCATCCAGCTGGCGGCGCCGCTCGGCCTCCAGCGTCCTCTGGAAGCCCTCGGTCTCCTCGGCCAGGCGACGCCGCATTTCCTCGCGGTCCTCCCGCAGCCGCTCTGCGCGCTCCTGCGCCAGCTCCTTCTGCTTCTGCAGCGCCTCGGCCTCGGCCCGCAGCCGCGCAGCCTCCTGCAGCGCCTCGCTCTTCTCGCGCAGCACGCGCTCGGCCAACGCGCGCTGCTGGGCCAGATCGTCCTCGGCCGCCCGCCGCAGCCGCGCCGCCTCCTGCGCCTCCACACCCAGCCGCGCCGCCTCCTCGGCCACGCGCCGCAGCCGTTCTGCCTCCTCGGCCAGAGCCTTGCGCGCCTCCTCCTCTCCGCGCAGCGCCTGCGCCTTGCTCTCCTCCTCGGCGCGCTCCTTCAGCCGCGCCAGCTCCTCCAGCTGCGCCCGCAGCCGCAGCAGCTCCTCCTCGGCCCGCGCCCGCTGCCGCGCTCCCTCGGCCGCCTCGTCCTTCAGGCGCCGCAGCTCCTCGTCCAGCGCGGCCCGCTGCGCAGCGCTCTCGTCCAGCCGCAGCCTCACCCTGTCCAGCTCCTGCTCCACCTGCGCCTTCTGCCGCAGCGTCTGCTCGGCGAAGCGCCGGTGCTTCTCGGTCTCGGCGTCGGCCAGCTCCTTCTGCCGCAGCGCCTCCCGCTCCGCCCGCGCCCGCCGCTCCGCCTCCCGCTCCGCCTCCACCCGCAGCGCCTCGGCCTCGGCCTGCGCCCGCGCCTGCGCCTGCGCCTCCTCCTCGGCGCGACGCTTCTGCCGCTCCGCCTCCTCCACGCGCTGCCTCGACAGCCGCGCGTCCTCCTCGGCCCCGCCGCGCGCCGCCTCCGCCTCCTCTGCCGCCCGCCGCGCGCCCTCCGCCTCCAGCCGCAGCCGCTCCAGCGCGCTCTGCTCCTGCCGCTGCAGCTCCTGCAGCTCGCGCTCCTTCTCCCGCACGGCCGCCCGCGCGCGCCTTCTCCTCGGCCGCCACGCGCTTCTGCGCCGCCTCCCGCGCCAGCTGCACCTGCCGCTCGGCCTCGCGCTCCGCCGCCTCCTTCTGCCGTCGCGCCTCCTCCACCGTGGCCTTCAGCCGCTCCACCTCCTCCAGCGCCGCCCGACGCTGCCGCGCCGCCTCCTCCTCGGCCGCCGCCATGCTGCGCGCTCGCTCCTCGGCCTCGCGCCTCCTGCCTTCCTCCTCGGCCGCCGCCGCGCGCTGCCGCTCCGCCTCCCGCTCGGCGCGCTCCCGGCTGCGCTGCGCCTCCTCGGCCTCGGCGCGGATGCGGCCCAGCTCCCGCTCCAGCTCGGCCTTGCCGGCGGTGGCGCGCTCGAAGCCGCCCTTGAGCGCGTGGATCTCCTCCTCCACCTGCCTGCGCTGGCGCAGCGTGTCCTCCAGCAGCGTGCGCTGCCGCTCCAGCTCGCTCTCGGAGGCGCGCTTCAGCTGCGCGATGCGCTCCTCCACGTCCTGCTTGTGCTGCGCCGCGCGCTCCTCCAGCAGCCGCCGCTGGAACGCCTCGTCGTCCGCCAGCCGCCGCAGACGCTCGTTCTCCGCCTCCTTCTCGGCCAGCGCCATCTCGGCCTCCGCCTTCAGCCGCGCCGCCTCGGCCACGGCCGCCAGCTTCTCCTCCAGGCTGCGCTCCGCCTCGCCGCGCCGCCGCGCCGCCTCCTCCTCGGCCAACAGCCGCTGCCGCTTGGCCTCCTCCGACTGCGCCCGCAGCCGCGCCGCCTCCTCGGCCAGCTCTCGCAGCCGCGCCGCCTCCTCCTCCAGGCGCTGCTTGGAGCGCTCGCTGCTGTTGCGCGACTCCTCCTCGGCACGTGCCTTGCTCTCCAGCAGCGCCTCCACCTGCGCACGCAGCTCGGCCAGCTCCTCCTCCAGCTCCTCGCGCCGCCGCGCCGCTTCGGCGGCCGCGTCCTTCAGGCGACTCAGCTCCTCCTCCAGCAGCAGCCGCCGCTGCTCGCCGTCCTCCAGCCGCGCCTTCAGCCGGATCAGCTCCTGCTCGGCCGCCAGCCGCTGCCGCGCCGTCCCCTCGGCCTTGGCGCGCTGCTGCTCCAGCTCCTGCTCGGCCGCCTCCTTCTGCCGCAGCGCCGTCTGCTCGGCCTCGGCGCGCCGTCGTGCCTCGCGCTCCGCATCCTCCTTCTGCTTCTCGGCCTCCTCCTGCGCCAGCGCCTTCCGCTGCGCCACCTCCTCCGCCCGCAGCCGCAGCCGCAGCGCCTCGTCCGCCTTCAGCCTCCAGCGCTCCGCCTCACGCTCCGCCTCCTCGCGCGCCGCCTCCGCCTCCGCCTGCAGCCGCCGCCTGCGCTCCGCATCTTCTCTTTCCGCAGCCTGGCGCCGCTCCTCCTCCTCCTTGGCCCGCTCCTCCTCCTCCTCCTTGGCCTGCGACGGCCGCTCCGCCCGCAGCTCCGCCTCGGCGCTGCGCCGCGCCACCTCCTCGGCCACGCGGACCTGCCGCTCCTTCTCCTCCTCCGCCTGCCGCCGCCGCCGTTCCGCCTCCTCGGCCCGCAGCCGCAGCGCCTCCAGCTCCGCCGCGGCCGCCCGCTTCTCCCTGGCCGCCTCGCGTTCTGCCTCCTCCTTCCTGCGCAGCTCCTCCTCGGCCTCGCGCTTCTTGCGCCTCTCGTCCTTCACCTGCAGCCGCAGCCGCTCCGCCTCTTCCTGCGCCGCGCGCTTCTGCCGCTCCGCCTCTTCGGCACGTGCCCGCAGCTCCTCCAGCTCGGCCTCGGCGCCGGCGCGCTGCCGCTCGGTGCCGTCCAGCTGCAGTCGGACCAGCCGGATCTCCTCCTCCACCCTGGCGCGGCTGCGCTCCGCCTCCTCCGCCAGCTTGGCTTTGCTCTCGATCTGCCGCTCCGAGCTGCGCCGCAGCTCCCGCAGCTCCTCCTCGATGTTGCGCTTCTGCTGCTCCGCGTCCACCGCCACCGCCTCGCGCCGCGTCGCCTCCTCCTGCATGCGCCGCTGCAGCTCCTGCGCCTCCGCCTCGGCCTGCGCCTTGGCCTGCGCCTGCGCCTCGGCCCGCTGCCGCTGCGCCTCCAGCTGCGCCTCCACCTCCGCCAGCCGCCGCCGCTCCTCCTCCTTCAGCTTCTCGACCGCTTTCTGTGGGGACAGAAGGGAGCGCCGCAACGCGGCCGTCAGCGCCCGCCCCGAGGCCCCAATGCGGCGCCGCAGCGCTGGGGGGGATGCATGCCTTGCAGATGCCTTGCAGCGCTGCCCGTGAGGCCTGCGGTGCCCAGGGATGGGCACATGGCGCGCAGCAATGAAACACATGGCAACGCAATGAGCAGCAATGCAGCACTGCCAGGGATGTGAGCAGATGAAACGCCGCCATTGTGCAAACATGCAGCACTGCTGCGGCACCCAACGTGAGTGACACCACTGTGCACTGCAGCACTGCTGCAGCACCGGGCATGCAGACCACCACCACGGAAATGAGCTGCACCGCTGCTGCGCCCACCATGCACGCCACCGCTATCGAAATGGGCTGCACCACTGCTGCTGCGCCCAGCATGCGTGACACCATTGTGTAGTGCAGCGCTGCTGCAGCACCCGGCATGTGTGACACCGCCGTGCAATACAGCGCTGCTGCTGCTGCACCCAGCATGCAAACCACCACCACCACATGAGCTGCGCCACTGCTGTACCCAGCATCCACGACACCACTGTGCAGTGCAGCGCTGCCGCTGCACCCAGCATGCAGACCACCACCTTAGAAATGAGCTGCACCACTGCTGCAGCACCCCGCATGCAGACCGCGACCACAGAAATGAGCTGCACCACTGCTGCACCTGGCATGCAGACCAACACTGTAATGCAGTACCACTGCTGCACCCAACATGCACAGCACCACCATAGAAGTAAGCAGCACTGCTGCTGCTCCAAGCACACAGACCATCACCATGCAGATACGCAGCAGCCCCACTGCACCCGGCCCTATGTAGGGTCTCCCCCCCCCTCCCCAGGCCCACCACACACACAGCGTCGGCGCAGGAAATGCAGCAGGACTGCGGGGAGCACAGCAATGTTGGGGGGACAGCAACACCTTCCTTGCTTCACACCTTGGGGGCGGAGGAGGGAGCCGTGGGGCAGATGGGTGCATGCATGGGGGTGGCACAGGTACATGCAAGCGCATGCATGGGGGGGGGGGGGGGGGGGGAAGGTTGCATCAGCAGCAGAGGAGTGTGGGGCCATGAGCAACTGAAGCAGGGGGGCTGTGAGCAACTGCAGCAGGGGGTCATCCCGGTCCTACCCCCTGCATGCGCCCCACACACATGCAGCCCCCCAGGCCAAAGCAGCAGCAAAGCAGCACCCGAGCGGTGGCATCGCAGAGCCTGCACTGCAGGGATGGGTGTCATCTGAGGGGGTGCGTTGCTGCTGCTCTGCTGCACCCAAAGCTGCGCTGCACCCAGAGCTGCGCTGCACCAGGAGCTGTGCTGCAACTGGAGCTGCAGTGCACTCCTCAGCTCCATTGCACTCGGGGCTGCAGCGCACCTGAAGTTGCACTAAGCCTGGAGCTGCATTGCACCCCGAGCTGTGCTGCAACTGGAACTGCAGTGCACCCAGAGTGGTGCTGCACCCAAAACTGTGCTGCACCCAGAGCTGTGCTGCAACCAGAGGTGAGCTCAGAGCTGTGATGCACCCAAAGATGCGCTGTGCCTGGAGCTGTGCTGCAAACTAGAGCTGCAATGCACTCCTAAGCTCCATTGCACTCGGGGCTGCAGCGCACCTGAAGTTGCACTTTGCCTGGAGCTGCATTGCACCCAGAGCTGTGCTGCAACTGAAGCTGCAATGCACCCTCAGCTCCATTGCACCCAGGGCTGCAGTGCACCTGGAGTTGTGCTGCATCTGGAGCTGTGCTGCACCTGCAGCTGTGCTCACAACTGTGCTGCATCCAGAGCTGCACTGCACTGGACACTGCAGCTCACTCAAAGCAATGTTAGTGCAGCAAGCAGCATTTGGCAGCACACTGGGTGCTTACAGAGCTGCAGTTATAGGGGGTGTGGAGGGGAGGAAAGCACCACTGCAGCCGCGCGCCGCATGCGCTGTACCTCCTCGTGCTCCATGCGCCGCAGCGTCTCCGTGATGAATTTGATGTACTGACTGCTGAGCGTTGTCAGCTCGCTGTACCGCGTCCGCAGCTCCACGTACTGCAGGGCATGCAACACTGTCAGCACAGGGCTGCACCCCCTGCACCCCCCGCCCTGCAGTGCTGCACTGCCTTCACACACAATCCTGCAGCCCCGCATTCCCTGCACCCTTAGTCCTGTAGGGCTGCACTCCCTGCACCCCCAGCACTGCACACCTGCACAATCTGCATCCCCAGCACTGCGATGCTGCACTGCCTTCACACCCAGCCCTGCAGTGCTGCATTCCCTGCACCCCCAGAACTGCAGTGCTGTACTGCCTTCACATGCAACCCTGCATTTGCTGCACCCCCAGCCCTGTAGGGCTGCATTCTCTGAACCCCCAGGCCCGCATTCCCTGCACCCCCAGCCCCGCAGTGCTACACTCCCTTCACATGCAGCCCTGCAGCCCTGCACTCCCCGCACCCCCAGCACTGCACACCTGCACAGTCTGCATCCCCAGCACTGCAGTGCTGCAGTGCCTTCACACACAGCTCTGCAGTGCTGCATTCCCTGCACATCCAGCCCTGCACTCCCCACACCCCCAGCCCTGCATTCCCTGCACCCCCAGCCCTGTAGAGCTGCATTCCCTGCATCCCCAGCCCCACATTCCCTGCACCCCCAGCCCGGCAGTGCTGCACCTCCCTGCACCCCCACCTCCTGGATGACGCTGTCTGACGCTGACTGCACTTTGGCCTTCTTAGCAGGCGATGCCTGCGGCTCCAGCTGCGCCGTGAAGGTGATGAGTTGCAGCTCATAGTCCTGTGGGGAGAGGAGGGGTCAGAGGAGGGGCTGCAACCCACAGCGCTGCAACCCACAGCACTGCAACCCAACCCACAGCGCTGCAGCCCACAACACTGCAACCCAACCCACAGTGCTGCAACCCACAGCACTGCAACCCAACCCACAGAGCTGCAACCCACAACACTGCAGCCCAACCCACAGCGCTGCAACACACAGCGCTGCAACCCAACCCACAGTGCTGCAACACACAGCGCTGCAACCCAACCCACAGTGCTGCAACACACAGCACTGCAACCCAACCCACAGTGCTGCAGCCCACAACACTGCAACCCAACCCACAGTGCTGCAACCCACAGCACTGCAACCCAACCCACAGCGCTGCAACCCAACCCACAGTGCTGCAACCCACAACACTGCAACCCACAGTGCTGCAACCCAACCCACAGCGCTGCAGCCCACAGCGCTGCAACCCACAACACTGCAACCCAACCCAGTGCTGCAACCCACAGCGCTGCAGCATTAACCCATAGCAACCCACAGAGACCCACAGTGACCCACAGCCATCCATAGGGACTCACAGTGTCCCACAAAGACCCATAGGGAACCACAATGACCCATAGGGACCCACAGCAACCCATAGTTTCACAGAGACCCACAGAGAACCATGGTGACCCACGGCTATCCATAGGGACCCACAAAGACCCATAGAGACCCACAACAACCCATAGCAACCCAGTGAGCCACAGCTATCCATAGGGACCCATAGGGACCCACAAAGACCCACAGCAACCCAGCGACCCACAGCTATCCATAGGGACCCATAGGGACCCACAAAGACCCACAGCTATCCATAGGGACCCATAGGGACCCACAAAGACCCACAGCAACCCAGTGACCCACAGCTATTCATAGGGACCCATAGGGACCCACAGGGACCCATAGGGACCCACAGTGACTCATAGCAACCCAGCGACCCACAGCTATCCATAGGGACCCCCAAAGACCCACAGCAACCCATAGCAACCCAGAGACCCACAGCTATCCATAGGGACCCATAGGGACCCACAACGACCCAGTGACCCACAGCTATCCATAGGGACCCATAGGGACCCATAGGGACCCAAAGGGACCCACAGTGACTCATAGCAACCCAGCGACCCACAGCTATCCATAGGAACCCATAGGGACCCACAAAGACCCACAGCAACCCAGCGACCCACAGCTATCCATAGGGACCCATAGGGACCCACAACGACCCAGTGACCCACAGCTATCCATAGGGACCCATAGGGACCTACAGGGACCCAAAGGGACCCACAGTGACTCATAGCAACCCAGCGACCCACAGCTATCCATAGGGACCCATAGGGACCCACAAAGACCCACAGCAACCCAGTGACCCACAGCTATCCATAGGGATCCATAGGGACCCACAGGGACCCAAAGGGACCCACAGTGAGTCACAGCAACCCAGAGACCCACAGCTATCCATAGGGACCCACAGGGACCCACAAAGACCCACAGCAACCCATAGCAACCCACAGCTATCCATAGGGACCCATAGGGACCCACAGCGACCCAGCGACCCACAGCTATCCATAGGGACCCATAGGGACCCACAGGGACCCAAAGGGACCCACAGTGACTCATAGCAACCCAGCGACCCACAGCTATCCATAGGGACCCCCAAAGACCCACAGCAACCCATAGCAACCCAGAGACCCACAGCTATCCATAGGGACCCATAGGGACCCACAACGACCCAGTGACCCACAGCTATCCATAGGGACCCATAGGGACCCAAAGGGACCCACAGTGACCCACAGCAACCCAGCGACCCACAGCTATCCATAGGGACCCATAGGGACCCACAAAGACCCACAGCAACCCAGCGACCCACAGCTATCCATAGGGACCCATAGGGACCCACAACGACCCAGTGACCCACAGCTATCCATAGGGACCCATAGGGACCCACAGGGACCCAAAGGGACCCACAGTGACTCATAGCAACCCAGCGACCCACAGCTATCCATAGGGACCCATAGGGACCCACAAAGACCCACAGCAACCCAGTGACCCACAGCTATCCATAGGGATCCATAGGGACCCACAGGGACCCAAAGGGACCCACAGTGACTCACAGCAACCCAGAGACCCACAGCTATCCATAGGGACCCACAGGGACCCACAAAGACCCACAGCAACCCATAGCAACCCAGCGACCCACAGCTATCCATAGGGACCCATAGGGACCCACAGCGACCCACAGCGACCCAGCGACCCACAGCTATCCATAGGGACCCATAGGGACCCACAGGGACCCAAAGGGACCCACAGTGACTCATAGCAACCCAGTGACCCACAGCTATCCATAGGGACCCATAGGGACCCACAAAGACCCACAGCAACCCAGCGACCCACAGCTATCCATAGGGACCCATAGGGACCCACAAAGACCCACAGCAACCCATAGCAACCCAGCGACCCACAGCTATCCATAGGGACATATAGGGACCCACAAAGACCCATAGCAACCCATAGCAACCCAGTGACCCACAGCTATCCATAGGGACCCATAGGGACCCACAGGGACCCAAAGGGACCCACAGTGACTCATAGCAACCCAGCGACCCACAGCTATCCATAGGGACCCATAGGGACCCACAAAGACCCACAGCAACCCAGCAACCCACAGCTATCCATAGGGACCCACAGGGACCCACAAAGACCCACAGCAACCCATAGCAACCCAGCGACCCACAGCTATCCATAGGGACCCACAGTGACCCATAGCAACCCAGCGACCCACAGCTATCCATAGGGACCCATAGGGACCCACAGCGACCCAGCGACCCACAGCTATCCATAGGGACCCATAGGGACCCACAGGGACCCAAAGGGACCCACAGTGACTCATAGCAACCCAGCGACCCACAGCTATCCATAGGGACCCACAGGGACCCACAAAGACCCACAGCAACCCAGTGACCCACAGCTATCCTTAGGGACCCATCGGGACCCATAGGGACCCACAAAGACCCACAGCAACCCAGCAACCCACAGCTATCCATAGGGACCCATAGGGACCCAAAGGGACCCACAGTGACCCACAGCAACCCAGTGACCCACAGCTATCCATAGGGACCCATAGGGACCCATAGGGACCCACAAAGACCCACAGCAACCCATAGCAACCCAGCGACCCACAGCTATCCATAGGGACCCATAGGGACCCAAAGGGACCCAAAGGGACCCACAGTGACTCACAGCAACCCAGCGACCCACAGCTATCCATAGGGACCCATAGGGACCCACAAAGACCCACAGCAACCCAGCGACCCACAGCTATCCATAGGGACCCACAGGGACCCACAAAGACCCACAGCAACCCAGCGACCCACAGCTATCCATAGGGACCCATAGGGACCCAAAGGGACCCAAAGGGACCCACAGTGACTCACAGCAACCCAGCGACCCACAGCTATCCATAGGGACCCATAGGGACCCACAGTGACTCACAGCAACCCAGCGACCCACAGCTATCCATAGGGACCCATAGGGACCCACAAAGACCCACAGCAACCCAGCGACCCACAGCTATCCATAGGGACCCACAGGGACCCACAAAGACCCACAGCAACCCAGCGACCCACAGCTATCCATAGGGACCCACAGTGACCCATAGCAACCCAGCGACCCACAGCTATCCATAGGGACCCATAGGGACCCATAGGGATCCATAGGGACCCATAGTGACCCACAGTGACCCACAGTGACCCATATCCCCCCATGGCTGCAGCCCACCTTGATGGCGTCGATGTACTGCTTGGCATAGCGCTGGCACTCCTCCACCTTCTCCTTCTGCTGCTCGCATTCCTCCAGCAGCTTCTGCAGGGAGAGAGGGGCAGCAGCTGAGCTGCATGGCTGCAGCAATGGGGCCGAGCACTGCATGCGCTACAGTGCTGCGCTGCAACCACTGCAGCTGTGTGTGACACACTGCATAGCCATGCACTGCATGCACTGCGACCGCTGCAGCTGTGCATGACACACTGCATAGCCATGCTCTGCATGAGCTACAGTCCTGCGCTGCAACCGCTGCAGCTGTGCATGACACACTGCATAGCCATGCACTGCATGCACTGCGACCGCTGCAGCTGTGTGTGATACATTGCATAGCCATGCACTGCATGCACTGCGACCGCTGCAGCTGTGCGTGGTACATTGCATAGCCATGCACTGCATGCACTGCATGCACTGCATCTCTGTATAGCATGCACCAGAGCTGTGCACAACACACTCTGTGGTCATGCGCTGTGAGCACTATGGACTGGGGCTGCATGTTGCATACAATGCAGCTCTGCATGACAAGCAGGCCATGAATGGCACCACAAGAACCACAGTCATGCACTGCAGCCACCAATGCAGTGCACAATGCGCTCTGTGGTCATACACGGTGAACATTTTGGGTTGGGTCTGCATGTTGCATGCACTGCAGCTCTGCACTGCAGCTATCACTGTGGCACACAGTGCGCCCTGTGGTCATGTACTGCAACCACTGGGATGGCCTATTGCATGTACTGCAGCTCTGCACGGCAAGCAGGCATTGAACCACACCATGTGGACCACAGGCATGCACTGCAGCCACCAATGCCATGCACAATGCATTCAGGTCATGCAACACCAGCACCAGGCCTGCAAGCTGCATGCACTGCAGCTCTGCATGGTAAGCAGGCACTGCACAACATCATGAGAACCACAGCCATTCACTGCAGCCACCAATGCCATGCACAGTGCTTTCTGGTCATGCAGCACAAGCACCAGGGCTGCAGGCTGCATGCACTGCAGCTCTGCACGGCAAGCAGGCAATGAACCACACCATGAGGACCACAGGCATGCACTGCAGCCACCAATGCCATGCACAATGCATTCAGGTCATGCAGCACAAGCACCAAGGCTGCAGGCTGCATGCACTGCAGCTCTGCATGGCAAGCAGGCACTGCACAACACCACAAGAACCACAGCCATGCACTGCAGCCACCAATGCCATGCACAGTGCTTTCTGGTCATGCAGCACAAACACCAGGGCTGCAGGCTGCATGCACTGCAGCTCTGCATGGCAAGCAGGCACTGCACAACATCATGAGGACCACAGGCATGCACTGCAGCCACCAATGCCATGCACAGTGCTTTCTGGTCATGCAGCACAAACACCAAGGCTGCATGTTGCATGCCCTGCAGCTCCAGCCCGCAGCCACGGCCGCATCCCGCATTACCTTCTGCTGCAGCAGCTGCTCCCGCACGACGCTGCTGTCTCCGATGGGGACGGCCTGGATTCTCTCCTGGCGCATCCGTGCATCCCGGATCCACTCTTGCAGCGCGTCGCAGCTCTGCCGGTAGCAGCGCAGCCGCCGTCCCAGCAGCTGCAGGTCGCGCAGCCGCAGCTCCATCTGCGCCAGCGCCGCATCCCAGCGCCGCAGCAGCGCCTCCACGCGGTGCCCGTAGCGCTGCAGGTCGGCGTCGTGCTCGCTGTGCCCGCGCTCCATGCGCTCGTTCACCTCCCGCGCCCGGCTCAGCTCCTCCTGCAGCGCTGCGAATGCCGCTGCATGGCCGTCCGCCTGCGAGCGCAGCCGCTGCAATGGGGGGAGAGGGGGGCAAAGCATGTGGTGGGCAAGGCAGAACATGGACCCACAGCAGCCCATAGGGACCCACTGGGACCCACAGCAACCCATAGCGACCCACTGGGACCCATAGGGACTCGACCCATAGGGACTCATAATGACCCACAGCAGCCCATAGGGATCCACTGGGACCCACAGCAACCCATAACGACCCACTGGGACCCATAGGGACTCGACCCATAGGGACTCATAATGACCCACTGGGACCCATAGGGACACAACCCATAGGGACCCATAATGACCCACTGGGACCCATAGCAACCCATAATGACCCACTGGGACCCACAGGGACCCATAATGACCCACTGGGACCCATAGGGACTCGACTCATAGGGACTCACAATGACCCACTGGGACCCATAGGGACCCATAATGACCCACTGGGACCCACAGCAACCCATAACGACCCACTGGGACCCATAGGGCCTCGACCCATAGGGACCCATAATGACCCACTGGGACCCATAGGGACACAACCCATAGGGACTCATAATGACCCACTGGGATCCATAGGGACTCATAATGACCCACTGGGACCCATAGCAACCCATAATGACCCACTGGGACCCACAGGGACCCATAATGACCCACTGGGACCCATAGGGACTCGACCCATAGGGACCCATAATGACCACTGGGACCCATAGGGACACAACCCATAGGGACTCATAACGACCCACTGGGACCCATAGGGACACAACCCATAGGGACCCATAATGACCCACTGGGACCCATAGGGACTCGACCCATAGGAACTCATAATGACCCACTGGGACCCATAGAAACCCATAACGACCCACTGGGACCCACAGGGACCCATAATGACCCACTGGGACCCATAGGGACTCGACCCATAGGGACTCACAATGACCCACTGGGACCCATAGGGACCCATAATGACCCACTGGGACCCATAGGGACTCGACCCATAGGAACTCATAATGACCCACTGGGACCCATAGAAACCCATAACGACCCACTGGGACCCACAGGGACCCATAATGACCCACTGGGACCCATAGGGACTCGACCCATAGGGACTCACAATGACCCACTGGGACCCATAGGGACCCATAATGACCCACTGGGACCCACAGCAACCCATAACGACCCACTGGGACCCATAGGGCCTCGACCCACAGGGACCCATAATGACCCACTGGGACCCATAGGGACACAACCCATAGGGACCCATAATGACCCACTGGGACCCATAGCAACCCATAATGACCCACTGGGACCCACAGGGACCCATAATGACCCACTGGGACCCATAGGGACTCGACCCATAGGGACTCATAATGACCCACTGGGACCCATAGGGACTCGACCCATAGGGACTCACAATGACCCACTGGGACCCATAGGGACCCATAATGACCCACTGGGACCCATAGAAACCCATAATGACCCACTGGGACCCACAGGGACCCATAATGACCCACTGGGACCCATAGGGACTCGACCCATAGGGACCCATAATGACCACTGGGACCCATAGGGACACAACCCATAGGGACTCATAACGACCCACTGGGACCCATAGGGACACAACCCATAGGGACCCATAATGACCCACTGGGACCCATAGGGACTCGACCCATAGGAACTCATAATGACCCACTGGGACCCATAGGGACACAACCCATAGGGACTCATAACGACCCACTGGGACCCATAGGGACTCGACCCATAGGGACTCACAATGACCCACTGGGATCCATAGGGACTCATAATGACCCACTGGGACCCATAGCAACCCATAATGACCCACTGGGACCCACAGGGACCCATAATGACCCACTGGGACCCATAGGGAGTCGACCCATAGGGACCCATAATGACCCACTGGGACCCATAGGGACACAACCCATAGGGACTCATAACGACCCACTGGGACCCATAGGGACTCGACCCATAGGAACTCATAATGACCCACTGGGACCCATAGCAACCCATAATGACCCACTGGGACCTATAAGGACTCAAAACAACCCACTGGGACCCATAGTGACCCATAACGACCCACTGGGACCCATAGTGACCCATAACGAACCACTGGGACCCATAGGGACTCGTAACAACCCACTGGGACCCATATCGACCCATAATGACCCACTGGGACCCATAGCAACCTATAATGACCCAGTGGGACCCATAGGGACCCATAACTGCCCCATAGGGACTCACTGAGACCCATAATGACCCATAGAGACCCACAGTGACACACAAAGACCCACCGCGACCCATAGAGACCCACAGTGACACAGAGACCCATAGTGACCCACAGAGACCCACAGTGACCCATAGCAACCCACAGGGACCCATAGTGACCCACAGAGACCCACAATGACCCATAGTAACCCATAACTGCCCCATAGGAACTCACTGAGACCCATAATGACCCATAGAGATCCACAGCAACCCACAGAGACCCATAGTGACCCATAGTGACCCACAGGGACCCATAGCGACCCATAGAGACCCATAGCGACCCACAGGGACCCATAGAGACCCATAGCAACCCACAGTGCCCCATAGCGACCCACAGTGTCCCATAGCAACCCACAGTGACCCATAGTGACCTACAGAGACCCATAGCGACTCACAGTGCCCCATAGCGACCCACAGCGCCCCCTGTACCTTGAGCTCATCGCAGCAGCCCTGCAGCTCATTGAGGTCTGCAGGCACCGCATGGGCGCTCTTCAACTGCTCCTCGTAGAGCTGCAGCAGCTCCTCGGCCTCCTGCGTGCTGCGCAGCACCACCGCAATCGTCTTCAGCCTGCGGGCACCAACGCAACCGGGGCCTTCAGCCCATCATCATCATCATCCTCAGCCTCCTCAGCATCATCAACCTCAGCATCACCTACATCCTCGTCATCCTCAGCATCACCCTCATCTTCATCATCAGCATCAGCCTCAGCCTCAGCCTCTTCATCATCATCCTCAGCCTCCTCAGCCTCCTCTTCACCATCATCCTCATCCTCAGCCTCAGCCTCATCACCCTCATCCTCAGCCTCATCCTCATCCTCAGCCTCATCACCCTCATCCTCCTCATCGCCCTCAGCATCATCATCATCATCATCATCATCATCATCATCTTCATTATAAATCCTCAGCCTCAGCATCACCTTCATCTCCATCTTCATCCTCCTCGTCATCATCATCACCCTCATCCTCATCATCATCCTCATCCTCATCATCATCATCTTCCTCATCATCATCACCATCCTCCTCAGCATCACCCTCATCTTCATCATCATCCTCAGCCTCGTCATCACCCTCATCCTCATCCTCCTCTTCATGATCACCCTTATCATCATCCTCATCATCACCTTCAGACTCATCCTCCTCTTCATCCTCATCCTCATCCTCATCATCACTCTCATCATCCTCAGCCTCATCATTATCCTCATCATCATCCTCAGTCTTGTCATCATCATCATCATTATCTTCATCATCACCCTCATCATCTTCATCATCATCTTCATCATCATCCTCAGCATCACCTTCATCTTCTTCATCATCATCCTCAGCCTCAGCTTCAGCATCATCATCACCCTCATCATCATCATCCTCAGCCTCATCATCATCATCATCCTCATCATCCTCTTCATCCCCATCATCATCCTCAGCCTCAGCATCACCTTCATCCTCAGCCTCAGCATCACCCGTATCATCATCCTCCTCTTCATCCTCATCATCATCATCAGCCTCAGCATCATCCTCAGCCTCAGCATCACCCTCATCTTCATCATCATCATCACCATCATCATCATCCTCATCTTCATCATCATCCTCATCATCATCCTCAGCCTCATCACCTTCATCCTCCTCATCGCCCTCATCATCATCATCATCTTCTTCATTATAATCCTCAGCCTCAGCATCACCTTCATCTCCATCACCATCCTCATCATCATCATCATCCTCATCCTCATCATCATCATCTTCCTCATCATCATCACCATCCTCCTCAGCATCATCCTCATCTTCATCATCATCCTCAGCCTCGTCATCACCCTCATCCTCATCCTCCTCTTCATGATCACCCTTATCATCATCCTCATCATCACCTTCAGACTCATCCTCCTCTTCATCCTCATCCTCATCCTCATCATCACTCTCATCATCCTCAGCCTCATCATTATCCTCATCATCATCCTCAGTCTTGTCATCATCATCATCATTATCTTCATCATCACCCTCATCATCTTCATCATCATCTTCATCATCATCCTCAGCATCACCTTCATCTTCATCATCATCATCCTCAGCCTCAGCTTCAGCATCATCATCACCCTCATCATCATCATCCTCAGCCTCATCATCATCATCATCCTCATCATCCTCTTCATCCCCATCATCATCCTCAGCCTCAGCATCACCTTCATCCTCAGCCTCAGCATCACCCGTATCATCATCATCCTCTTCATCCTCGTCATCATCATCACCCTCATCCTCATCATCATCCTCATCTTCATCATCATCATCACCGTCATCATCATCCTCATCTTCATCATCATCCTCATCCCCATCATCATCCTCAGCCTCAGCATCACCTTCATCCTCAGCCTCAGCATCACCCATATCATCATCATCCTCTTCATCCTCATCATCATCATCAGCCTCAGCAGCATCCTCAGCCTCAGCATCACCCTCATCTTCATCATCATCATCACCGTCATCATCATCCTCATCTTCATCATCATCCTCATCATCATCCTCAGCCTCATCACCTTCATCCTCCTCATCGCCCTCATCATCATCATCATCATCATCTTCATTATAAATCCTCAGCCTCAGCATCACCTTCATCTCCATCATCATCCTCATCCTCATCATCATCCTCATCTTCATCATCAGCCTCAGCCTCATCATCATCATCATCTTCCTCATCATCATCACCATCCTCCTCAGCATCACTCTCCTCTTCATCATCATCTTCAGCCTCGTCATCACCCTCATCCTCATCCTCCTCTTCATGATCACCCTTATCATCATCCTCGTCATCACCTTCAGACTCATCCTCCTCTTCATCCTCATCATCACCCTCATCATCCTCAGCCTCATCATCGCCATCATCCTCCTCATCCTCCTCTTCCTCATCATCCTCCTCCTCCTCCCCCTCCACCCCCTTTGCCTTCCTCCTCCTCCTTCTCCTCTTCCACCTTCATCCTCCTCCCTTGCCTTCATCTCCTCTTCCTCTTCCACTTCCTCTGCCCTCCTCTTCATCCTCCCCCTTCTCCTCTTCTGCCTTCATCCTCCTCCTCCACCTTCATCCTCCTCCTTTGCCTTCATCACCTCTTCCTCTTCCTCCTCCTCTGCCTTCATCTCCTCTTCCTCCTCCATCTGCCTTCCTCTTTCTCCTCCTCCTCCTCCTCCTCTGCCTTCATCTCCTCTTCCTCCTCCCACCTCCCCCACCTCCTCCTTCTTCCTCCCCCCCCCCCCCTCCCCCGTTGCATCCGTTGCATGTCTCACTTCTCCATGTAGATGCAGGACAGGCTGTAGACCTCCTCCCCCTCCACCCCCTCCCCCCTTTGCCTTCCTTCTCCTCCTCCTCTGCCTTCATCCTCCTCGCTTGCCTTCATCACCTCTTCCTCCTCCACTTCCTCTGCCTTCCTCTTCCTCCTCCCCCTTCTCCTCCTCTGCCTTCATCCTCCTCCTCCACCTTCATCCTCCTCCCTTGCCTTCCTCTCCTCTTCCTCCTCCACTTCCTCTGTGTTCCTCTTCCTCCTTCTCCTCTTCTGCCTTCATCCTCCTCCTCCACCTTCATCCTCCTCCCTTACCTTCATAACCTCTTCCTCCTCCACTTCCTCTGCCTTCCTCTTCCTCTTCCTCTTCCTCCTCCTCCTCCTCCTCCTCTGCTTTCATCTCCTCTTCCTCCTCCCACCTCCCCCTCCTCCTCCTCTCCCTCCCTCCCCCTCCCCCCCCCCCCCATTGCATCCGTTGCATGTCTCACTTCTCCAGGTAGATGCAGGACAGGCTGTAGACCTCCTCCCCCTCCACCCCCTCCCCTTTTGCCTTCCTCCTCCTCCTCCTCCTCCTCCTCTGCCTTCATCCTCCTCCCTTGCCCTTCATCTCCTCTTCCTCCTCCACTTCCTCTGCCCTCCTCTTCCTCCTCCTCCTCCTCCTCCTCTGCCTTCATCCTCCTCCTTTGCCTTCATCTCCTCTTCCTCTTCCACTTCCTCTGCCTTCCTCTTCCTCCTCTTCCTCCTCCTCTGCCTTCATCTCCTCTTCCTCCTCCATCTGCCTTCCTCTTCCTCCTCCTCCTCCTTTGCCTTCATCTCCTCTTCCCCTCCTCCTTCTCTCCCTTCATCCTCCTCCCTTGCCTTCATCTCCTCTTCCTCCTCCTCTGCCTTCATCCTCATCCTCTGCCTTCATAACCTCTTCCTCCTCCACTTCCTCTGCCTTCCTCTTCTTCTTCCTCCTCCTCCTCCCTTGCCTTCATCTCCTCTTCCTACTCCTCTCCCTCTACCCCCTCCCCTTTTGCTTTCCTCCTCCTCCTCTTCCACCTTCATCCTCCTCCACCTTCATCCTCCTCCCTTGCCTTCATCACCTCTTCCTCCTCCTCTGCCTTCATCTCCTCTTCTTCCTCCACCTTCATCCTCCTCCCTTGCCTTCATCCTCCTCCTCCTCCTCCTCCTCCTTCATCCTCCTCGCTTGCCTTCATCACCTCTTCCTCCTCCACTTCCTCTGTCTTCCTCTTCCTCCTCCCCCTTCTCCTCCTCTGCCTTCATCCTCCTCCTCCACCTTCATCCTCCTCCCTTGCCTTCATCCTCCTCCTCCACCTCCTCCACCTTCATCCTCCTCCTTTGCCTTCATCACCTCTTCCTCCTCCTCCTCCTCCTCTGCCTTCATCTCCTCTTCTTCCTCCTCCTCCTCCTCCTCCTCTGCCTTCATCTCCTCTTCCTCCTCCCACCTCTCCCTCCTCCTCCTCTCCCTCCTCCCCCTCCCCCCCCCCGTTGCATCCGTTGCATGTCTCACTTCTCCAGGTAGATGCAGGACAGGCTGTAGACACGCTCCATCTTCTGCAGCGTCACCTCCAGCTCGGATCGCAGCAGCGGCGCCGACGCTCCTTCCTCGGGCTGCGCCAAAACCTGCGCCGACTGCGCGCTCACCGCAGCCAGGTTCTCACGGATGCCCTCCAGCTCACGGTGGATCTCCTGCAGCGCAGCGTTGCATGTCAGCACTCTGTGCTGCATGTCAGCGTGCTGCGCTGCATCTCAGCACGCTGTGCTGCGCTGCACTGCTGTGGGGCCTGCAGCACTGTGCTGCGCTGTGCTATACTGCCATGGGACATGCAGCACTGCAGTGCACTGAACTGCCATGGGACCTGCAGCACTGCACTGCATGGAACTGCCATGGGACCTGCAGCACTGCTCTGCACTGAACTGCCATGGGACCTGCAGCACTGTGCTGCGCTGCGCTGTACTGCCATGGGACCTGCAGCACTGTGCTGCGCTGCGCTGTACTGCCATGGGATCTGCTGCACAGTACTGCACTGCACTGCACTGCCATGGGACCTGCAGCACTGCACTGCACTGTCATGGGATCTGCTGCACTGCACTGCACTGTCATGGGACCTGCAGCACTGCACTGCACTGCACTGGGACCTGCAGCACTGCACTGCTCTGCACTGGGACCTGCTGCGCTGCGCTGCATTGCAATGGGATGTGGAGCACTGAACTGTGCTGCTATCATAGGGGAACATGCAGCACTGTGCTGTGCTGCACTGGGACCTGCAGTACTGCATTGGGACCTGCTGAGCTGCACTGCACCATGCAGCGCTGCATTGCACCCATATGGGGACATGCAACACTGCACTACACCGAGCAGCTATGAGACATGCAGCACTGCACCTCACTGCACCGCACTGCAATGGGATGTGCAGCACTGCACTGCACTGCACTGCAATGGGATCTGCAGTACTGCACCTCACTGCAATGGGAATGTGCAGCACTGCACTGTGCTGCTATCATAGGGGGACATGCAGCACTGCACAGCACTGCAATCATGGGGACATGCAGCACTGCACTGCACTGGGACACAGAGCACTGCACAGCGCAGCGGTGACGTGAGAACACGCAGCAGAGCAGTGCAGCTCTGACATGAAGAAATGCAGCGCTGCACTGCACTGCATTGCACTGCATTGCCTGTCAGTGCACCGGTGACACCAGGAGCTGCCTGCAGTGCTGCAGCTCTCTGCATTGCCCACCTGCTGCTCGGCGATGCGCTGGGCGCATTCGGTGGTGGGCTCCTTGTCCAGCGGCAGGCGCAGTTTATGCACGGTGCGGCTCTCGCAGCTCTCCAGCTGCAGCCGGATGTCCTTCAGCTGCGAGATGTAACTGCGCCGCAGCGCCTCGTCCTGCTCTCCTGCGGGGGACACGGCAGCATTGCAGCACCGCAGCACCGCAGCACTGCAGCACCGCAGCAGGAGGGTGCAGTGGGGTGAGGCTGCAGCACCGCAGCACCGCAGCACCGCAGCACCGCAGCACCGCAGCAGGAGGGTGCAGTGGGGTGAGGCTGCAGCATCTCAGTGGGTGGGTGCTGCAGAATGGGATGCAGCACTGCTGAGTGGGTGGCTGCAGCGCTGCAGCGCTGCACAGAGTGATTACTGTGGGGCGGGGGTGCAGCACTGTGCAGGGCGGGTGCTGCAGACTGGTGCTGCAGGGATGCAGCGCTGCAGTACTGCAGAGTGGTTGCTGTTGGGCAGGCGTGCAGCACTGCACTGAGTGGCCACTGCAGATCAGGATGCAGTGCAGCTGAGTGCGCAGACACAGCCCTGCAGCCCCCCAATGAGTATGTGCAGCAGGGTGGGGTTGCAGCACTGCATGAGGGGGCTGTGGAGTGGGCTGCAGCACTGCAGCACTGCAGCACTGCAACACTGTAGAGGGTGGACTATATAGAGTGGCGGTGCAGCATCACAGAACTGCATGGGAGGCGCTGTGGGGTGGGTTGCAGCGCCACAGCACCTCGCTAAGTGGATGCAGGAAGTTGGGGTTGCAGTACTGCATGAGGGTGCTGTGGAGTGGGCTGCAGCACTGCAGCACTCCAGAGAGTGGATTCATATAGGGTGGGAATACAGCACTGCATGGGGGTGCTGTGGGGTGAGTTGCAGCATTGCATGGGGGTGCCATGAGGTGGGTTGCAGCACCACGGCACCACACTAAGTGGATGCAGGAAGTTGGGGGTGCAGCACTGCATGTGGATGCTGTGAAGTGAGTTGCAGCAGTGCATGGGGGATGCTGCAGGGTGGGTTGCAGCACGGTGAATGCATGCAGGAGGTTGGGGGTGCAGCACTGCACGGGGGGTGCTATGAAGAGGGTTGCAGCACTGCAGCCCTGCATGGGAGGTGCTGCGAGGTGGGTTGCAGCACTGCAGCACCACAGTGAATGCATGCAGGAGGTTGGGGGTGCAGCACTGCATGGGGGTGCTGTGAAGTGGGTTGCAGCACTGCAGCGCTGCAGAGGGTAGACTACATGGAATCAGGGCGCAGCATCACAGCACTGCATGGGGGGTGCTGCAGGATGGGTTGCAGCACTGCAGCACCACGGTGAATGCATGCAGGAGGCTGGGAGTGCAGCACTGCACGGGGGTGCTGTGAAGTGGGTTGCAGCACTGCAGCACTGCATGGGAGGTGCTGTGAGGTGGGTTGCAGCACTGCAGCACCACAGTGAATGCATGCAGGAGGTTGGGGGGGTGCAGCACTGCACGGGGGTGCTGTGAAGTGGGTTGCAGCACTGCAGCGCTGCAGCACTGCAGAGGGTAGACTATATAGAATTAGGGCGCAGCATCACAGCACTGCATGGGGTGTGCTGCGGGATGGGTTGCAGCACTGCAGCACCACAGTGAATGCATGCAGGAGGTTGGGAGTGCAGCACTGCACAGGGGTGCTATGAAGTGGGTTGCAGCACTGCAGCACTGCATGAGAGGAGCTGCGAGGTGGGTTGCAGTACTGCAGCACCACAGTGAATGCATGCAGGAGGTTGGGGGTGCAGCACTGCATGGGGGTGCTATGAAGTGGGTTGCAGCACTGCATGGGAGGTGCTGCGAGGTGGGTTGCAGCACTGCAGCACCACAGTGAATGCATGCAGGAGGTTGGGGGTGCAGCACTGCACGGGGGTGCTATGAAGTGGGTTGCAGCACTGCAGCGCTGCAGCACTGCAGAGGGTAGACTATATAGAATCAGGGTGCAGCATCACAGCACTGCATGGGGTGTGCTGCGGGATGGGTTGCAGCACCGTAGCACCATGCTGAATGCATGCAGGAGGTTGGGGGTGCAGCACTGCACGGGGGTGCTGTGAAGTGGGTTGCAGCAAGCACATGCAGCGCTGCAGAGGGTAGACTACATGGAATCAGGGCGCAGCATCACAGCACTGCATGGGGGGTGCTGCAGGATGGGTTGCAGCACTGCAGCACCACGGTGAATGCATGCAGGAGGCTGGGAGTGCAGCACTGCACGGGGGTGCTGTGAAGTGGGTTGCAGCACTGCATGGGAGGTGCTGCGAGGTGGGTTGCAGCACTGCAGCACCACAGTGAATGCATGCAGGAGGTTGGGGGTGCAGCACTGCATGGGGGTGCTATGAAGTGGGTTGCAGCACTGCAGCGCTGCAGCACTGCAGAGGGTAGACTACATAGAATCAGGGCGCAGCACCACAGCACTGCATGTGGGGTGCTGCGGGATGGGTTGCAGCACTGCAGCACCACAGTGAATGCATGCAGGAGGTTGGGGGGTGCAGCACTGCACGGGGGTGCTGTGAAGTGGGTTGCAGCACTGCAGCGCTGCAGAGGGTAGACTACATAGAACCAGGGCGCAGCACCACAGCACTGCATGGGGTGTGCTGCGGGATGGGTTGCAGCACTGCAGCACCACAGTGAATGCATGCAGGAGGTTGGGGGGGTGCAGCACTGCACGGGGGTGCTGTGAAGTGGGTTGCAGCACTGCAGCGCTGCAGAGGGTAGACTACATAGAACCAGGGTGCAGCACCACAGCACTGCATGGGGTGTGCTGCGGGATGGGTTGCAGCACTGCAGCACCACAGTGAATGCATGCAGGAGGTTGAGGGGTGCAGCAGTGCAGCAGTGCAGCAGCACCCGGTGCGGCCGCATGGGGATCAGGGCTGCTGACCTTTCTCCTGCGCGCGCAGCAGCAGCTCGTACTGCTGCGTGCATGCGTTGTAGTCGCGCTGCAGCTGCATGCGGTCGTCGGGCTGGAAGCAGCGCGAGTCGGCGCTGTGCTGCAGGAACTGCTGGTAATGCGTCTCCAGGCTGCGCAGCACACGCTGACACTCCTCGCTCGACATGGTGCGCAGCTGCAGGGGTGCAACAAGCTCAGAACATGCGGCGCTGCGGGGCTGCACGCAGCCCCACAGCACCCCATACAGCCCCACGCAGCCCCATGCTGCCCCACATTGCCTCACACAGCCCCATATAACCCTATACAGCCCCATACAGTCCCATATAACCCCATACAGTCCCACACAGCCCCATATAACCCCATACAGCCCCATAGAGCTCCATTCATCCCCACACATCCCCCTCACAGCCCCATACAGTCCCATATAACCCCACACAGCCCCACACACCCCATACAGCCCCATACAGCCCCACAGCACCCCACAGCACCCCATACAGCCCCATACAGCCCCACACAGCCCCACACAGCCCCATTCAGCCTCATACAGCCCCCTCACAGCCCCACACAGCCCCATATAACCCCACACAGCCCCATATAACCCTATACAGCCCCACTCAGCCCCACACATCCCCCTCACAGCCCCATACAGCCCCATATAACCCCACACAGCCCCATATAACCCCATAGAGCCCCATACAGCCCCATATAACCCTATACAGCCACATTCATCCCCACACATCCCCCTCACAGCCCCATACAGCCCCATATAACCCGATACAGCCCCATATAACCGCACACAGCCCCATATAACGCCATACAGCCCCATATAACCCTATACAGCCCCATATAACCCTATACAGCCCCATACAACCCCATATAACCCGATACAACCCCATATAACCCTATACAGCCCCATACATCCCCATATAACCCCATACAGCCCCATATAACCCCATACAGCCCCACTCAGCCCCACACATCCCCCTCACAGCCCCATACAGCCCCATATAGCCCCATATAACCCCACACAGCCCCATATAACCCCATACAGCCCCACACAGCCCCACAGCACCCTGCAGCACCCCATATAGCCCCACACAGCCCCACACAGCCCTACATGCCCCATACAGCACCCCATACTGCCCCATACAGCCCCACAAAGCCCCATATAACCCCACACAGCCCCATTCAGCCCCACACAGACCAATAGAGCCCCATTCAGCCCCACACACCCCATACAGCCCCACACAGCCCCACAGAACCCCGCAGCACCCCATACAGCCCCATACAGCTCCATACAGCCCCATACAGCCCCACAGCACCCCGCAGCACCCCATACAGCCCCATATAACCCCATACAGCCCCATATAACCCCATACAGCCCCATATAACCCCATACAGCCCCACACAGACCCACACAGCCCCATACAGCCTCATTCAGCCCCATACAGCCCCATTCAGCCCCACAGCCCCATACAGCCCCACACACCCCATACATCCCCACAGAACCCCATACAGCCCCACATAGCCCCATATAACCCCACACAACCCCACACACCCCATATAGCCCGACACAGCCCCATAGAGCCCCATAGAGCCCCATTCAGCCCCATACAGCCCCCTCACAGCCCCACACAGCCCCATACAACCCCACACAGCCCCATACAGCCCCATATAACCCCACACAGCCCCATACAGCCCCATACAGCCCCACACAGCCCCATAGAGCCCCATAGAGCCCCACACAGCCCCATACAGCCCCACACAGCCCCATACAACCCCACACAGCCCCATACAGCCCCATACAACCCCACACAGCCCCATACAGCCCCATATAACCCCACACAGCCCCATAGAGCCCCATACAGCCCCACACAGCCCCATAGAGCCCCATAGAGCCCCATACAGCCCCATTCAGCCCCATACAGCCCCCTCACAGCCCCACACAGCCCCATATAACCCCATACAGCCCCATATAACCCCACACAGCCCCATTCATCCCCACACATCCCCCTCACAGCCCCATACAGCCCCATATAACCCCATACAGCCCCATATAACCCCATACAGCCCCATACAGCCCCACACATCCACCTCACAGCCCCATACAGCCCCATATAACCCCATACAGCCCCACACAGCCCCCCTTACAGCCCCATACAGCCCCATATAACCCCATAACCCCATATAACCCCATACAGCCCCATATAACCCTATACAGCCCCATATAACCCCATACAGCCCCATACAGCCCCATACAGCTCCACACAGCCCCACATAGCCCCATACAGCCCCATTCAACTCCACAGCCCCACATGCCCCACACAGCCCCATACATCTCCATACAGCCCCACACAACCCCATACAGCCCCACACACCCCATACAGCCCCATATAGCCCCAACCATCCCATATAGCCCCATATAGCCCAACACACCCCATATAGCCCCACACACCCCATACAGCCCCACAGCACCCCATACAGCCCCATATAGCCCCACACAGCCCCATACAGCCCCATATAACCCCATACAGCCCCATATAACCCCACACAGCCCCATATAACCCCATACAGCCCCACACAGCCCCATATAACCCCATACAGCCCCATAGAGCCCCATTCATCCCCACACATCCCCCTCACAGCCCCATACAGTCCCATATAACCCCACACAGCCCCACACACCCCATACAGCCCCATACAGCCCCACAGCACCCCATAGCACCCCATATAGCCCCATACAGCCCCACACAGCCCCATATAACCCTATACAGCCCCATATAACCCCACACAGCCCCATACAGCCCCACACAGCCCCATATAACCCTATACAGCCCCACTCAGCCCCACACATCCCCCTCACAGCCCCATACAGCCCCATATAACCCCATACAGCCCCATATAACTCTATACAGCCCCATACAGCCCCACACAGCCCCATATAACCCCATACAGCCCCATATAACCCCATACAGCCCCATACAGCCCCACAGCACCCCACAGCACCCCATATAGCCCCACACAGCCCCACACAGCCCCATAGAGCCCCACTCAGCCCCACACATCCCCCCTCACAGCCCCATACAGCCCCATATAACCCTATACAGCCCCACTCAGCCCCACACATCCCCTCTCACAGCCCCACACAGCCCCATATAACCCCATACAGCCCCATATAACCCCATACAGCCCCATACAGCCCCATATAACCCCATACAGCCCCATATAACCCTATACAGCCCCACTCAGCCCCACACATCCCCCTCACAGCCCCACACATCCCCCTCACAGCCCCATACAGCCCCATATAACCCTATACAGCCCCATATAACCCCACACAGCCCCATAGAGCCCCACTCAGCCCCACACATCCCCCCTCACAGCCCCATACAGCCCCATATAACCCCATACAGCCCCACTCAGCATCAGCCCCACACATCCCCCCTCACAGCCCCATACAGCCCCCATATAACCCCATACAGCCCCACTCAGCCCCACACATCCCCCTCACAGCCCCATACAGCCCCATATAACCCCATATCAGCCCCATATAACCCCACACAGCCCCATACAGCCCCATATAACCCCATACAGCCCCATAAAACCCCATACAGCCCCATATAACCCCACACAGCCCCATACAGCCCCATACAGCCCCACACAGCCCCATAGAGCCCCATAGAGCCCCACACAGCCCCATACCAGCCCCACACAGCCCCATACAACCCCCACACAGCCCCACACAGCCCCATACAACCCCACACAGCCCCATACAGCCCCATATAACCCCCACACAGCCCCATACAGCCCCATACAGCCCAACACAGCCCCATAGAGCCCCCATAGAGCCCCACACAGCCCCATACAGCCCCAACACAGCCCCATACAACCCCCACACAGCCCCATACAGCCCCATACAACCCCACACAGCCCCATACAGCCCCATATAACCCCACACAGCCCCATAGAGCCCCATACAGCCCCACACAGCCCCATAGAGCCCCATAGAGCCCCATACAGCCCCATTCAGCCCCATACAGCCCCCTCACAGCCCCACACAGCCCCATATAACCCCATACAGCCCCATATAACCCCACACAGCCCCATTCATCCCCACCACATCCCCCTCACAGCCCCATACAGCCCCATATAACCCCATACAGCCCATATAACCCATACAGCCCCATACAGCCCCACACATCCACCTCACAGCCCCATACAGCCCCATATAACCCCATACAGCCCCACACAGCCCCCCTTACAGCCCCATACAGCCCCATATAACCCATAACCCCATATAACCCCATACAGCCCCATATAACCCTATACAAGCCCCATATAACCCCATACAGCCCCATACAGCCCCATACAGCTCCCACACAGCCCCACATAGCCCCATACAGCCCCATTCAACTCCACAGCCCCACATGCCCCACACAGCCCCATAACATCTCCATACAGCCCCACACAACCCCATACAGCCCCCACACAACCCCATACAGGCCCCATATAGCCCCAACCATCCCATATAGCCCCATATAGCCCAACACACCCCATATAGCCCCCACACACCCCATACAGCCCCACAGCACCCATACAGCCCCATATAAGCCCCACACAGCCCCATACAGCCCCATATAACCCCATACAGCCCATATAACCCCACACAGCCCCATATAACCCCATACAGGCCCCACACAGCCCCATATAAACCCCATACAGCCCCATAGAGCCCCCATTCATCCCCCCACACATCCCCCTCACAGCCCCATACAGTCCCCATATAACCCCACACAGCCCCCACACACCCCATAACAGCCCCATACAGCCCCAACAGCACCCCATAGCACCCCATATAGCCCCATTACAGCCCCACACAGCCCCATATAACCCTATACAGCCCCATATAACCCCACACAGCCCCATACAGCCCCACACAGCCCCATATAACCCTATACAGCCCCACTCAGCCCCACACATCCCCTCACAGCCCCATACAGCCCCATATAACCCCATACAGCCCCATATAACTCTATACAGCCCATACAGCCCCACACAGCCCCATATAACCCCATACAGCCCCATATAACCCCATTACAGCCCCATACAGCCCCCACAGCACCCCACAGCACCCCATATAGCCCCACACAGCCCCACACAGCCCCATAGAGCCCCACTCAGCCCCACACATCCCCCCTCACAGCCCCATACAGGCCCCATATAACCCTATACAGCCCCACTCAGCCCCACACATCCCCCTCACAGCCCCACACAGCCCATATAACCCCATACAGCCCCATATAAACCCCATACAGCCCCATACAGCCCCATTAACCCCATACAGCCCCATATAACCCTATACAGCCCCACTCAGCCCACACATCCCCCTCACAGCCCCACACATCCCCCTCACAGCCCCATACAGCCCCATATAACCCTATACAGCCCCATATAACCCCACACAGCCCCATAGAGCCCCCACTCAGCCCCCACACATCCCCCCTCACAGCCCCATACAGCCCCATATAACCCATACAGCCCCAA
>NW_027315667.1:0-48599 GCF_039878825.1 Excalfactoria chinensis
TGGTCTATGGGTGGCTATGGGGTGTGTGTGGGGGGGTTGTGGGGTTATGGGGGTCTATGGGGGACTATGGGGAGATATGGGGGGTCTATGGGGGGCTATGGGGTGTGTGTGAGGTTGTGGGGTTATGGGGGGTCTATGGGGAGCTATGGGGGGCTATGGGGAGCTATGGGGGGCTATGGGGAGCTATGGGGGGCTATGGGGTGGGGGTGGGGGGTTATGGGGTTGTTGGGGGCTATGGGGGTTGTTATGGGGTATGGGGGTGTTATGGGGCTTGGGGTGTAGGGTTATGGTGTATGGGGGGGGATGGGGTGGGACCCATAGTGTGTGTGGGGCCCATAGGATCAATGGGGCCGGTTGTGGGGTTGGATTGATGGGGGTTTTGGGGTTTCCCTGCCCCACAGATCGTCCCCCCCCCCCCGACGGCTCCCAATGGTACGAGTTGGATTATGAGACCTGGGGGTCACCCGACGCTTCATCTACAGCAACAGCGCCGCAGGTGGGGGCATCAAACCCATTAAAAACCCCATAAAAAACCCCATAAAAACCCCATAGAGCCCATAAAACCTCATGAAACCCCATAGAGCCCTATAAAACCCCATAGAGTCCCAGAGAGCCCCATAAAAAAACCCATAGAGCCCCAGAAAACCCCAGAGTCCAAAAAATCCCATTAAAAACCCCATAGAGCCCCAGAAAACCCCATAAAAACCCCATAGAACCCATAAAACCCCATAAAGAAACCTCATATCACCCCATACAACCCCATTAACCCCCATCTCCCCATAATCCCATATCACCCCATAAGACCCCATAACCCTCCCATTCCCCATAACCCCATATCACCCCATACAACCCCATAACCCCATACAACCCTATACGACCCCATAACCCCATACAACCCCATACAACCCCATAACCCCATACAACCCTATACGACCCCATAACCCCCCATTCCCCCATAACCCCATATCACCCCATACAACCCCATAGCCCCATACAACCCTATATGACCCCATAACCCCACATGATCCCATAACCCCATATCACCCCATACAACCCCATAACCCCATACAGCCCTATACGACCCCATAACCCCCCATTCCCCATAACCCCATATCACCCCATACAACCCCATAGCCCCATACAACCCTATATGACCCCATAACCCCACACGACCCCATAACCCCCCATCTCCCCATAACCCCATATCACCCCATACAACCCATAACCCCACACAACCCTATACGACCCCATAACCCCACATGACCCCATAACCTTCCCCTATAGGCTCCACCCTTCAGAGCTTCGCTCCCTCATTGGACGCAGTCAACTCCACCACGCCGGTAAGTTCCCCTATAGAAACCCCATGGGATCCCCTATAAACCCCTATAAACCCCTATAAACCCCATTAAACCCACCCCATACATCTATGGGGTCAGAATATCCCCCCCTTCCCCTTTAACCCCATTACTGACCCTATAACTCCCACCCCACAGATGCACATCGCCAGACCCACCTTACGCACGCGATTCTGACTCTTCCTATGGGGCTGAACGACCAACCGACCCCATAACTGCAGCCACCCTATAGATCCACCCTATAGATCGACCCTATAGATCGACCCTATAACTGCACGCGGGACGTGCCCAACCCCACACAACCCCCTATTTATTATTTATTAGTGCAATAAATTAATGGACGGCCCTCGTTCATCGGGATCCTTTTAGGGTCGGGGTTTTGGGGGGGGGGGGGGGTTTGCTTATGGGGTCTGTTCTTATAGGGCAGAGAGGCCCTATAGGTTGGGGAGGGGGGGGGTGAACCCATAGGATGGCCCTATACCCTATAGATCACCCCATAGACCACATAGGATGTCCCAATACCCCATAGAGTGCCCCAAACCCCATAGATCACCCCATAGACCCCATAGGATGGCCCTATACCCCATAGATTACCCCATAGACCCCATAGGATGTCCCTGAGACCCCATAGAGTGCCCCAAATCCCATAGATCACCCCATAGACTCCATAGGATGCCCCCAAACCCCATAGATCACCCCATAGACCCCATAGAGTGCCCATGAGACCCCATAGATCACCCCATAGACCCCATAGGATGTCCCTGAGACCCCATAGAGTGCCCCAAACCCCATAGATCACCCCATAGACCACATAGGATGTCCCAATACCCCATAGAGTGCCCCAAACCCCATAGATCACCCCATAGGCCCCATAGGATGTCCCCATCCCCCATAGCCACCAACCCCATATTGGTGCCAATGGGACACCCTATAGTGCCAATGGGACACCCCATAGTGCCACTGGGACACCCTATAGTGCCAATGGGGACACCCTATAGCGCCACCAACCCCATAGGGGTGCCAATGGGACACCCTATTGGTGCCAATGGGACACCCTATAGTGCCACCAACCCCATAGGGGTGCCAATGGGACACCCTATAGCACCACCAACCCTCTATTGGTGCCAATGGGACACCCTATAGTGCCAATGAGACACCCTATAGTGCCACTGGGACACCCTATAGTGCCAATGGGACACCCTATAGCACCAATGGGACACCCTATAGTGCCACTGGGACACCCTATAGCACCACCAGCCCCCTATTGGTGCCAATGGGGCACCCTATAGTGCCAATGGGACACCGTATATTGGTGCCAATGGGACACCCTATAGTGCCAATGGGACACCCTATAGTGCCACCAACCCCATAGGGGTGCCAATGGGACACCCTATATTGGTGCCAATGGGACACCCTATAGCACCACCAACCCTCTATTGGTGCCAATGGGACACCCTATAGTGCCACCAACCCCATAGAGGTGCCAATGGGACACCCTATATTGGTGCCAATGGGACCCCACTAACCCTATATTGGTGCCAATGGGACACCCTATAGTGCCAATGGGAAACCATGTAGTGCCACCAACCCCATAGGGGTGCCAATGGGACACCCTATAGTGCCAATGGGACACCTTATAGCACCAATGGGACACCCTATAGTGCCACTGGGACACCCTATAGCGCCACCCACCCCATAGGGGTGACTCACGAGGTGCCACCACCCAGCCTTAGGGTGGGACGGCGGCTGAACGTCACCCCTTATCTTATCACAGCCGTAGGGTGGGGGGGTGGGGCGCCCTATAGGGCCACCCACCCCCTTTGTAGGGTCATATAACAACCCCCCCCCATCCTCACCCCATAACCCCATAACCCTATAGCCCTGAGCCCTATAGGGGTGCTGCTATTGGTGGTGGTGGCCACCCACCCCCTTTTGTAGGGCCATATATCACCCCCCCCCACCCCATAACCCCATAACCCTATAGCCCTGAGCCCTATAGGCAGCTGCTGCTGCTGGTGGCCATGGGGGCGGCCTTCGTCCTCGTCACCATCATCATCCTCTGCCCGGTCAATGGGGGGGAAATGAGGGGTGAGTTGGGGGGCACAGATGGAGGTGGGGGGGTTATGGGGGGGGATAAAGTGGGGGGGGGGGATCCTATAGGGTGGGGGGTCCTATGGGGGGGGGGGGGCCCTTTGGGAGGGGGATCCTATGGGGGGGGATCCTATTGGGGGGGGGGATCCTATTGGGGGGGGGGCTTTGGGTGGGGGTCCTATGGGGGGGGGGGGACCCTTTGGGGGGGGGATCCTATGGGTGGGGGGTCCCATTGGGTGAGGGATCCTATGGGGGGGGGGGGCCTTTGGGTAGGGGTCCTATGGGTGGGGTATCCTATGGGTGGGGGAGACCCTTTGGGGGGGGGGGATCCTATAGGTCGGGGGGGGCGTTGGGAGGGGGATCCTATGGGTGGGGGGGGCCCTTTGAGGGGGAGTCCCATTGGGAGGGGGATCCTATTGGGGGGGGGGGGGGCTTTGGGAGGGGATTCTATAGGTGGGGGGGGACCCTTTGGGGGGGGGGTCTCATTGGGTGAGGATCCTATGGGTGGGGGGGGCCCTTTTGGAGGGGGGGTCTGTTGGGTGGGGGGGCTCTTTGGGAGGGGGATCCTATGGGTGGGGGGGGGCATTGGGAGGGGGATCCTATGGGTGGGGAGGGACCCTTTGGGAGGGGTATCTTATAGTTGGGGGGGGCGTTGGGACGGGGATCCCATAGGTGGGGGGGGACCCTTTGGGGGGGGGTCCCATTGGGAGGGGGATCCTATGGGTGGGGGGGTCCTTTGGGAGGGGGGGCCCATTGGGTGGGGATATCCTATGGGTGGGGTGACCCTATGGGTGGGGGATCCTATAGGTGGGGGGATCCTATGGGTGGGGTGACCCCATAGGTGGGGGTATCCTATGGGTGGGGGGACCCTATGGGTGGGGGTATCCTATGGGTGGGGGATCCTATGGATGAGGGGGTCCTATGGGTGGGGGGACCCCATGGGTGGGGAGACCCTATGGGGTGGGGGGTCCTATGAGTGGGCAATCCTATAGGATGGGGGATCCAATGGGAAGGGGGATCCTATGGGTGGGGGGACCCTATGGGTGGGGGGACCCTATGAGTGGGGTGATAACATGGGTGGGGGGATCCTATGGGTGGGGGGATCCTATGGGTGGGGGGCTTTGGGTGGGGGTCCTATGGGGGGGGGGGAACCCTTTGGGAGGGGGGGACCTTTGGGTTTGGGATCCTATGGGTGGGGGGATCCCATGGGTGGGGTGATAACATGGGTGGGGGTATCCTATGGGTGGGGGGATCCTATGGATGAGGGGGTCCTATGGGTGGGGGTATCCTATAGGATGGGGGATCCAATGGAAAGGGGGATCCTATGGGGGGGGGCTTTGGGTGGGGGTCCTATGGGGGGGGGGGGAACCCTTTGGGAGGGGGCCCTTTGGGTTTGGGATCCTATGGGTGGGGGGATCCTATGGATGAGGGGGTCCTATGGGTGGGGGTATCCTATAGGATGGGGGACCCAATGGGAAGGGGGTATCCTATGGGTGGGGGACCCCATGGGTGGGGGTATCCTATGGGTGGGGGTATCCTATGGGGGGGGGTATCCTATGGGTGGGGGATCCTATGGATGAGGGGGTCCTATGGGTGGGGGACCCTATGAGTGGGGTGATAACATGGGTGGGGGGATCCTATGGGTGGGGGATCCTATGGGTGGGGGTATCCTATGAGTGGGGTACCCTATAGGATTGGGGACCCTATGGGTGGGGGGACCCCATGGGTGGGGGGATCCAATGGGTGGGGGGATCCAATGGGTGGGGGTATCCTATAGGTGGGGTATCCTATGGGTGGGGGATCCTATGGGTGGGGGGACCCTATGAGTGGGGTGATAACATGGGTGGGGGGATCCTATGGGTGGGGGGATCCTATGGGTGGGGGATCCTATGGGTGGGGTGATAACATGGGTGGGGGTATCCTATGGGATGGGGAATCCTATGGGTGGGGGGATCCTATGGGGGGGGGGCTTTGGGTGGGGGTCCTATGGGGGGGGGGGAAACCCTTTGGGAGGGGGGACATTTGGGTTTGGGATCCTGTGGGTGGGGGGGGCCTTTAGGTTTGGGATCCTATAGGTGGGGGTATCCTATGGGTGGGGGGACCCCATGGGTGGGGGGACCCCATAGGTGGGGGTATCCTATGGGTGGGGGGACCCTATGGGTGGGGTATCCTATGGGTGGGGGGACCCTATGGGTGGGGTATCCTATGGGTGGGGGGATCCTATAGGATGGAGTATCCTATGGGTGGGGGGATCCTATAGGATGGAGTATCCTATGGGTGGGGGGGATCCTATAGTATTGGGTATCCTATGGGTGGGGGTATCCTATGGGGTGGGGGATCCTATTGCCCCCCCCCCAACCTCTCCCCCCCCGTTCCCCTTTCCAGCTCCGTGCCAAAACGGCGGCACCTCTTTGGGTTCCAGCTGCGCCTGCCCCCCCGGCTTCAATGGGACCCTCTGCGAGACCCCCAACCCAAATGAGGCCTGTAGGAACGGGGGGACCCCAATAGGGACCAAATGCTTTTGCCCCCCCGGATTTCAAGGAGCCCTTTGCCAACAGCCCGACCCTTCCAGTGCTTGTCTGAATGGGGGGGTTCCCTTTGGGACCTCGTGCGTTTGCCCCCCCGGTTTTGGGGGGGGGAGATGTGAAAAGGAAGAACCCCCCCGGTTCTGTCTCCATGGGGGGACCTTAATAATGGGGGGGGGGGGGGTGTCGCTGCCCACCCGGTACGACGGGGCTTTGGTGTGAGTGTTTCATTGTGGGGGGGGATGGAGGCGTCACGACCCCCCCATGGAGCAATGGGACCCCAACAGGAATGAATGGGACCCCTCCGACCCCCCCAGGAATGAATGAGACCCCCCCAGGAATGAATGAGACCCCAACAGGAATGAATGAGACCCCTATTACCCCCCCAGGAAGCAATGGGACCCTCACGACCCCCCCAGGACTCAATGGGACACTTCCAACCCCCCCATGGAGCAATGGGACCCCAACAGGAATGAATGGGACCCCTCCGACCCCCCCAGAAATGAATGAGACCCTTCCAACCCCCCCAGGAATGAATGGGACCCTTCAGACCCCCCCAGGATTCAATGAGACCCTCACAACCCCCCCAGGAATGAATGGGACCCTTATGACCCCCCCATGGAGCAATGGGATCCCCCCAGCAATGAATAGGACCCATCTGACCCCCCCAGGACTCAGTGAGACCCTTCAGACCCCCCCAGAAATGAATGAGACCCTTTCGACCCCCCCAGGATTCAATGAGACTCTTCTGACCACTCCAGGAAGCAATGGGATCCCCCCAGCAATGAATAGGACCCATCTGACCCCCCCAGGAATGAATGGGACCCTTCTGACCCCCCCATGGAGCAATGGGAACCCCCCAGGAATGAATGAGTCCCATCCGACCCCCCCAGGAATGAATGAGACCCTCACAACCCCCCCAGGATTCAATGAGACTCTTCTGACCACTCCAGGACTCAATGGGACCCTTCTGACCCCCCCACGGAGCAATGGGACCCCCCCAGCAATGAATGGGACCCTTCCAACCCCCCCCCCACTTCTGACGCCCCCAGGACTCAATGGGAGCCCTCCAACCCCCCACAGAAGCAACGAGACCCTTCCTACCCCCCCAGGACTCAATGAGACCCTTCCAACCCCCCCATGGAGCAATGGGACCCCCCCAGGAATGAATGGGACCCTTCCGACCCCCCCAGGAAGCAATGAGACCCCCCCAGGAATGAATAAGACCATTCCAACCCCCCCAGGATTCAATGGGGCTCTTCCGACCCCCCCAGGAAGCAATGGGACCCTCACGACCCCCCCAGGACTCAATGAGACCCTCACGACCCCCCCAGGATTCAATGGGACCCTTCAGACCCCCCCAGGAATGAATGAGACCCTCACGACCCCCCCAGGATTCAATGGGACCCTCACGACCCCCCCCAGAATCAATGGGACAATGTGGGGGGGGGGCGATGTGACGTCAATCGGGGACAGCAGGAATGGAAGCCGGACCACCATCGTGTGCCAGCCTGCAAGTGGGTGGGGGGGCAGCGGGGGGGGGGGGTTAGGAGGGTGGGGGGCTTTGGGGGGGGGGGGGGGGGGTGGTGGGAGGACTATGGGGGGGGTCTTTAGGATGGGGACAGTGGGGTGAGGGACATCGGGATGGGGACAATAGGATTGGGGACACCATATTGGGGTCAGTGGGGCTGGGGACAATGGGGTTGGGGATGCCACATTGGGTTCAATGGGGTTGGGGACATTGGGGGTTGGGGACCCCATATTGGGCTCACTGGGGTTGGGGACATCGTGTTGGGGTCAGTGGGGTTGGGGACATTGGGGTTGGGGATGCCATATTGGGGTCAATGGGGTTGGGGACATTGGGGTTGGGGACGCCATATTGGGCTCAATGGGGTTGGGGATGCCATATTGGGGTCAATGGGGTTGGGGACATTGGGGTTGGGGACACCATACTGGGGTCAATGGGATTGGGGACCCCATATTGGGCTCAATGGGGTTGGGGACGCCATATTGGTCTCAATGGTGTTGGGGACAATAGGGTTGGGGACGCCATATTGGGCTCAATGGGGTTGGGGACAATAGGGTTGGGGACGCCATATTGGGCTCAATGGGGTTGTGGACAATAGGGTTGGGGACGCCATATTGGTCTCAATGGTGTTGGGGACAATAGGGTTGGGGACGCCATATTGGTCTCAATGGTGTTGGGGACCCCACAGTGACCCCCCCAAACCCCCCTATTTCCCCCTATTTCCCCCTATTTCCCCCCCATCTCCAGTCCGGTGTCACAATGGCGGTGTCCCCAACGTCACCTCCTGCCTTTGTCCCCCCGGTTTCCTTGGGGCCACCTGTGAGCGGATGGACGTGACCCAGCTCTGCGCCGCCGGCAGCACCGCCGTGGGGCAGCTCTGCCTCTGCCCCCCAGGTTGGGGGGGACCCCGATGTCGGTTCCCCCGGGGGGACACGGCCTGTCTCAATGGGGGGACGGCCGTGGGGACAGAGTGCTACTGCAGGGGGGGCTTCCGGGGGGACAGGTGTCAGATTGGGGATGGGGGAGGCAACGTGGGTGGTCCCGACAATGGTACTGTGGGTGGTCCTGACAATGGCACCTTGGGTGGTACCACCAATGGCACTGTGGGTGGTCCCACCAATGACACCTTGGGTGGTCCCACCAATGGGACCGTGGGTGGCACCTTGGGTGGTCCTGACAATGGCACTGTGGGTGGTCCCGACAATGACACCTTGGGTGGTCCCATCAATGGCATCAGCAATGGCACTGTGGGTCGTCCTGACAATGGCTCCGTGGGTGGTCCCAATAATAGCACCACCAATGGGACCGTGGGTGGCACTGTGGGTGGTCCCACCAATGGCACTGTGGGTGGTCCCAACGACAATGGCAGCGTGGGTGGTCCCGACAATGGCACTGTGGGTGGTCCCACCAATGGCACCGTGGGTGGCACTACGGATGTCCCCAACAATGTCACCACGGATGTCACCACCGATGTCAATGTCAATGTCACCACCAATGGCACCACCAATGTCACCACGGATGTCCCCAATGTCCCCTCCAATGTCCCCATGGATGTCACCACAGTTGTCCCCAGTGTCACCATCAATGTCACCACGGATGTCCCCATAGATGTCAATGTCACCACAGTTGTCACCACCAATGTCCCCAACGTCACCACCAATGTCACCATGAATGTCCCCAATGTCCCCCCCAATGTCACCATGGATGTCCCCAAGAACATCACCACCAATGTCACCACGGATGTCCCCAATGTCACCATCAGTGTCACCACAGTTGTCACCACGGATGTCCCCACCAATGGGACCACCAATGTCACCATGAATGTCCCCAATGTCCCCCCCAATGTCCCCCCCAATGTCCCCATGGATGTCACCACGAATGTCCCCAATGTCACCATCAATGTCACCACCAACATCACCACCAATGTCACCACGGTTGTCCCCAATGTCCCCCCCAATGCCACCACAGTTGTCACCACGGATGTCCCCAATGTCCCCATCAATGTCACCACGGATGTCCCCAACAACGTCACCACCAACATCACCACCAATGTCCCCAATGTCCCCCCCAATGTCCCCATGGATGTCACCACGGTTGTCCCCAGTGCCACCATCAATGTCACCACGGATGTCCCCAACAATGGGACCACCAATGTCCCCACGGTTGTCCCCAATGTCCCCCCCAATGTCCCCATGGATGTCACCACGGTTGTCCCCAACGTCACCACCAATGTCCCCACCAATGTCCCCAATGTCCCCCCCAATGTCACCATCAATGTCACCACGGTTGTCCCCAATGTCACCATCAACGTCACCACCAACATCACCACCAATGTCACCACAGTTGTCCCCAATGTCCCCCCCAATGTCACCATGAATGTCCCCAATGTCCCCCCCAATGTCCCCATGGATGTCACCACGGATGTCCCCAATGTCACCATCAATGTCACCACGGATGTCCCCAACAACGTCACCACCAACATCACCACCAATGTCCCCATGAATGTCCCCAATGTCCCCCCCAATGTCCCCCATGTCCCCAGTGTCCCCCCCAATGTCCCCATGGATGTCACCACGGTTGCCCCCCCCGCTGTCCCCACTGCCACCAGGAGGTCGTCTCTTCCCCCCCGCAGTTGGGGGGTCACAACCAGCAGCACCAGCAGGACCAGCAGGGCCGCCAGACCCACAACCACAGGTGGGGGGCTGCATGGGGGTCCCAATGGGGTCAACATGGGGTGGGATTGGGGTTAACATGGGGGTCCCTTTGGGGTCTTCATGGGGTGGGATTGGGGTCTTCTCGGGGTCCTTTTGAGGTCAACATGGGGGTCCCTTCGGGGTCAACATGGGGTGGGATTGGGGTCTTCTTGGGGTCCTTTTGGGGTCAACATGGGGGTCCCTTTGGGGTCAACATGGGGTGGGATTGGGGTCTTCATGGGGTCCTTTTGGGGTCAACATGGGGGTCCCTTTGGGGTCAACATGGGGTGGGATTGGGGTCTTCATGGGGTCCTTTTGCGGTCAACATGGGGGTCCCTTTGGGGTCAACATGGGGTGGGATTGGGGTCTTCATGGGGTCCTTTTGCGGTCAACATGGGGGTCCCTGTGGGGTCTTCTTGGGGTCAACATGGGGGTCCCTTTGGGGTCTTCTTGGGGTCCTTTTGAGGTCAACATGGGGGTCCCTTTGGGGTCTTCTTGGGGTCCCTTTGGGGTCTTCATGGGGGTCCCTTTGGGGTCTTCTTGGGGGTCCCTTTGGGGTTAACATGGGGGTCCCTTTGGGGTCAACATGGGGTGGGATTGGGGTCTTCGTGGGGGTCCCTTTGGGGTCTTCATGGGGGTCCCTTTGGGGTCTTTATGGGGGTCCCTTTGGGGGTCTTTATGGGGTTCTTTTAGGGTCAACATGGGGGTCCCTTTGGGGTCAACATAGGGGTCCCTTTGGGGTCTTTATGGGGGTCCCTTTGGGGGTCTTTATGGGGTCCTTTTAGGGTCAACATGGGGGTCCCTTTGGGGTCTTCATGGGGGTCTTTTTGGGGTCTTCATGGGGGTCCCTTTGGGGTCTTCTTGGGGTCCTTTTGAGGTCTTTATGGGATGGGATTGGGGTCTTCATGGGGTCTTATTGGGGTCTCCATGGGGGTCCCTTTGGGTTCTTAATGGGGTGGTCGCTGTCCCTATAGGGCTGTGTCTCAATGGGGGGCACTGGACGGGGTCTCTGTGTTTGTGCCCCCCAAACGTGGAGGGAGCGCGGTGCCAATTTGGGGCGCCCACCTTCAGCCTCAATGCTGGTATGGGGGGGTCCCAAAGGGGGGGGGGTCCCAAAGGGGGGAGGGGGGTTCCCAAAGGGGGGGGGTCCCAAAGGGGGGTCCCAAAGAGGGGGGATCCCAAAGGGGGAGGTGGGTCCCAAAGGGGGGGGTCCCAAAGGGGGGGAGTCCCTATTATCCCCATTGTTCCCCATTATCCCCATTGCCGCCATTGTCCCCTATTGTCCCCTATTGTCCCCCATTGTCCCCATTGACCCCATTGTCCCCATTGCCCCCATTGACCCCATTGCCCCCAATGACCCCATTGTCCCCAATGTCCCTATTGTCCCCTATTGCCCCCAATGTCCTCATTGCCCCCATTACTCCCATTGTCCCCATTGTCCCCATTGACCCCATTGACCCCATTGTCCCCAATGACCCCATTGTCCCCTGTCGCCCCCAATGTCCCCTTAGTCCCCATTGCCCCCATTGTCCACATGGCCCCCATTATCCCCATTGCCCCCTATTGTCCCCCATTGTCCCCATTGCCCCCCATTGTCTCCTATTGTCCCCATTGACCCAACTCTCCCCATTGTCCCCATTGTCCCCATTGCCCCCATTGACCCTATTGCCCCCATTGTCCCCATTGTCCCCATTGTCCCCATTATCCCCATTGTCCCCTATTGTCCCCTATTGCCCCCAATGTCCCCATTGTCCCTATTGTCCCCTATTGTCCCCTATTACCCCCAATGTCCCCATTGCCCCCTATTGCCCCCAATGACCCCATTGTCCCCATTGACCCTATTGCCCCCATTGTCCCCATTGTCCCCATTGTCCCCTATTGTCCCCATTGACCCAACTGTCCCCATTGTCCCCAATGTCCCCATTGCCCCCATTGTCCCCATTGCCCCCATTGACCCCATTGTCCCCAATGACCCCATTGCCCCCTATTGTCCCATATTGTCCCCCATTGCCCCCATTGTCCCCAATGACCCCATTGTCCCCATTGCCCCCAATGACCCCATTGTCCCCATTGTCCCCATTGACCCCATTGACCCCATTGTCCCCAATGTCCCCATTGCCCCCCATTGCCCCCATTGCCCCCATTGCCCCCTATTGTCCCCCATTGTCCCCATTGACCCTATTGTCCCCATTGTCCCCATTGACCCCATTGCCCCCATTGTCCCCATTGTCCCCATTGCCCCCCATTGTCCCCTATTGTCCCCATTGACCCAACTGTCCCCATTGTCCCCCATTGCCCCTATTGTCCCCTATTGCCCCAATGTCCCCATTGCCCCCATTACTCCCATTGTCCCCATTGTCCCCATTGCCCCCCATTGTCCCCTATTGTCCCCATTGACCCAACTGTCCCCCATTGTCCCCATTGTCCCCTATTGTCCCCATTGTGCCCCCCAGCTTTGGGTCCCTCCATCCTCCTATCGGCTCGTGTCACCAACCGGCCCTTCCGGGAGGAAATGAGACACGTTTCCTCCCCCCATTTCCGGGCCTTGGCCACCCAGTTCCATCACATGGTAAGACCCCCCCCCCACCATGATGCTATGACGTCATCATGACGTCATCGTGGTGGTGATGACGTCATTGTGTTGGTAGATGGATGGAGTCTATGGGAACGTCTCTGGGTATGGAGGGATTCAGGTCTTGGCTTTGAGGTGGGTTTTAAGGGGGATATTGGGGGGGATATTGGGGGGTCTCTGTGGGGTCTTTATGGGGTCGGGTTGGGGGGCATTGGGGGGAGGATTGGGGGTCTTTGGGGGGGTATTGGGGGTCTTTCGGGGGGCTTGGGGGGTCTTTTGGGGGGAGGATTGGGGTCTTTTTGGGGGGGGGTTGGGGGTCTTTTGGGGGGGGTTAAGGGGGGTCTCTGTGGGGTCTTTATGGGGTCGGGTTGGGGGGCTTTGGGGGGAGGATTGGGGGTGTTTGGGGGGGAATTGGGGGTCTTTGGGGGGGAATTGGGGGTCTTTTGGGGGGCTTGGGGGGTCTATTGGGGGGAGGATTGGGGTCTTTATGGGGTCGGGTTGGGGGTCTTTTGGGGGGGGATAAGGGGGGTCTCTGTGGGGTCTTTATGGGGTCGGGTTGGGGGGCTTTGGGGGGAGGATTGGGGGTCTTTGGGGGGGAATTGGGGGTCTTTTGGGGGGCTTGGGGGGTCTTTTGGGTTGGATTGGGGCGTCTATTGGGGGGAGGATTGGGGTCTTTTGGGGGGGGGGGTTGGGGGTCTTTTGGGGGGGGTTAAGGGGGGTCTCTGTGGGGTCTTTATGGGGTCGGGTTGGGGGGCTTTGGGGGGAGGAGTGGGGGTCTTTGGGGGGGGGTTGGGGATCGTTTTGGGGTAGATTTGGGGTCTACATGGGCTGGATTTGGGGTCTTCATGGGGTCTTCATGGGGTGGATTTGGGGTCTCCATGAGGTGGGATTGGGGTCTTCATGGGGTCCTTTTGGGGTCTAGATGGGGTGGATTTGGGGTCTATATGGGGTGGTTTTGGGGTCTATATGGGGTGGTTTTGGGGTCTACATGGGGTGGTTTTGGGGTCTAGATGGGGTGGATTTGGGGTCTATATGGGGTGGATTTGGGGTCTTCATGGGGTCCTTTTGGGGTCTATATGGGCTGGATTTGGGGGTCTTCATGGGCTGGATTTGGGGTCAATATGGGGTGGATTTGGGGTCTACATGGGCTGGATTTGGGGTCTTCATGAGGTGGGATTGGGGTCTATATGGGGTGGATTTGGGGTCTTCATGGGGTCCTTTTGGGGTCTACATGGGCTGGATTTGGGGTCTACATGGGGTGGATTTGGGGTCTTTCAAGCTTGATCTTGGGTTGGGGGTCCCCTCACCCCCCACCCCACACCTCTGTGCCCCACAGCCGGGGCAGTGTGGTGGTCACCTACCGGGTCCTCCTCCGGACCCCCCCCGGACCCCCCCAAATCACCACCAGGGAACTTTTGGGGGTCTCCGCCTCCGCCATCCGACCCCACAACTGCTCCAACACCACAGGTGGGCGCCCCCCACCCCATTGATTTGGGGTCCCCCGCCCCATTGATTTGGGGTCCCCAAACCCCATTGATTTGAGGTCCCTGTCCTCATTGACTTGGGTCCCCCGCGCCACTGATTTGGGGTCTCCAACCCCATTGATTTGGGGTCCCCCACCCCACTGATTTGGGGTCTCCAAACCCCATTGACTTGGGTCCCCTGCCCCATTGATTTGGGGTCCCCCACCCCATTGATTTGAGGTCCCTGTCCTCATTGATTTGGGGTCCCCCGCCCCACTGATTTGGGGTCCCCAAACCCCATTGACTTGGTTCCCCTGCCCCATTAATTTGGGGTCCCCTGCCCCATTGATTTGTGAACTCCCACCCCATTGATTTGGGTTCCCCTGCCCTACTGATATGGGGGTCCCCCACCCCACTGATTTGGGGTCCCCAAACCCCATTGACTTGGGTCCCCTGCCCCATTGATTTGGGGTCCCCCACCCCATTGATTTGGAGTCCCCCACCCCATTGATTTGGGGTCTCCAACCCCATTGATTTGGGGTCCCCCACCCCATTGATTGGGGTCCCCCTGCCCCACTGATTTGGGGTCCCCCATTTCAGGCCCTCTTTGCATCTCGGCCTTCTCCCCCCTCTCCCTTTCATCTGAACTGGAGCTCAACGCCACCGGTGAGTGCAGCAACAACAGCAACACAATGATACAACAACACAACAACACAATGATACAACAACAACAACACAATGATACAACACAACACAATGATACAACAACACAACAACACAATGATACAACAACACAACAACAACATGATACAACAACAGCAACACAATGATACAACAACAACACAACAACACAATGATACAACAACACAACAACAACACAATGATACAACAACACAACAACAACACAATGATACAACACAACACAATGATACAACAACAACAATACAACAACACAATAACAACATCCCAACACCCCCCAACCCCAACACCCCAATACACCCCAACAGCCCCCAACCCCATCACACCCCATACATCCCATACACCCCAACACCCCCCAACCCCAACACCCCAATACACCCCAATACACCCCCATACCCAACTCGCCCCATACATCCCAATACACCCCAACATCCCAATACACCCCAATACACCCCAATACCCAACACCCCCCAACACCCCCCAACCCCAACACCCCCCAACACCCCCCCCAACCCCAACACCTCAATACACCCCCATACCCAACACCCCCCATACATCCCATACACCCCAACACCCCCCAACACCCCCCATACACCCCAACACACCCCATATACCCCAACATCCCAATACACCCCAATACCCAACACCCCCCCTACATCCCATATACCCCAACACCCCCCAACCCCATCACACCCCCCAACACCCCAACACCCCCCAACCCCATCACACCCCCCATACAACCCAATACACCCCAACACCCCAATACACCTCAATACACCCCAATACCCAACACCCCCCAACACCCCCCAACCCCAACACCTCAATACACCCCAATACACCCCCATACCCAACAACCCCCCTACATCCCATATACCCCAACACCCCCCAACCCCATCACACCCCCAACACCCCAACACCCCCCATACACCCCAATACACCCCAACACCTCAATACACCCCAATACACCCCAATACCCAACACCCCAACACCCCCCAACACCCCCCAACCCAACACCTCAATACACCCCAATACACCCCAATACCCAACACCCCCCATCACACCCCAACGCCCCCCAACCCCCTCCCCACCCCCCTGACCCCTCTCGTCCCCCCCTATAGAGCTGTGCCGTGCTCAGGCCGCCCCCCCATTCCGGCCCTATTACTTTGCCCACCGGTTGAACGACACCTTCCTCTGCGTCACCCGCTGCAGCCCCGGCCTCCCCGACGCCATCGATTGTCACAACGGGCTCTGCCGGGTGACGCCGGGAGGACCCCAATGCTTGTGAGTCATGGCGGACCCAAAACGGTCCTTTTTCACCCCAAATCCCACCCCGAAACTCGAAGAGATGAGCACTAATACCAATAGGTGAACCCAAATCCCAATAGATTAACTCAAATCCCAATAGATGAACCCAAATCCACCCCAAAACCCAAAGAGCTGAGCCCTAATCCTAATAGGTTAACCCAAATCCCAACAGATGAACCCAAATCCCAATAGATGAACCCAAATCCCAATAGATGAACCCAAATCCACCCCCAAACCCAAAGAGTTGAGCCCTGAACCCCAACAGATTAACCCAAACCCCAATAGATGAACCCAAATCCCAATAGATGAACCCAAATCCCATCCCTTCAGCCCCAAACCCCAATAGATGAACCCAAATCCCATCCATTCAGCCCCAAACCCCAATAGATGAACCCAAATCCCAATAGATGAACCCAAATCCACCCCAAAACCCAAAGAGCTGAGCCCTAATCCCAATAGGTTAACCCAAATCCCAATAGATGAACTCAAATCCCAATAGATGAACCCAAATCCCAATAGATTAACTCAAATCCCGATAGATGAACCCAAATCCCGATATATGAACCCAAATCCCAATAGACTAACTCAAATCCCATCCATTCCACCCCAAATCCCAATAGATGAACCCAAATTCCATCCATTCAGACCCAAACCCCAATAGATGAACCCAAAACCCAATAGATGAACCCAAATCCACCCCAAAACTCAAAGAGTTGACCCCAAATCCCATCCCTTCAGCCTCAAACCCCAATAGATGACCCCAAACCCCAATAGATGACCCCAAATCCCACCCCTTGACCCCAAATGCCAACCCCAAACCCCACAGCCCACCCCTTGACCCCAAATCCCATCCCTTGACCCCAAATCCCACCACTTGACCCTAAATCTCACCCCTTGACCCTAAATCCCACCCCTTGACCCCAAATCTCACCCCTTGACCCCAAATCCAACCCTTGACCCCAAATCCCATCCCTTGACCCCAAATCCCACCCCCTGACCCCAAATCCCACCCCTTAACCACATAGCCCAACCCCTGACCCCAAATCCCACCCCAAATCCCACCCCTTAACCCCAAATCCAACCCTACTCCCGACCCCCCTCATCTCCCTCTGAGGACCCCAGCCCAATTCCCCCCCAGGGATGGATTTATGGGGTCGGATTCCCCCTCAGCCCCACATTTCCCCCCCATTTCCCCCCCATTTCCCCCCTATTTCCCCCCTATTTCCCCCCCATTTCCCCCCATTTCCTCCCCATTTCCCCCCATTTCCTCCCCATTTCCCCCATTTCCTCCCCATTTCCTCCCCATTTCCTCCCCACAGCTGCCCCGAACTTCCGGGTTTCCTCACTTCCGGGGGTCACTGTCAGACCCACATCAGCCGCGTGGGGCTGGGGGTCGGGGTGGGGGTGGGGCTGGGGCTGCCCCTCCTCCTCCTCTTCCTCCTCCTCCTCCTCCTCCTCTGCACCCCATATGGGAGGAAGGCCTCCTTAAACAGGTGAACACCCCCCATTTCCCCCCTATTTCCTCCCTATTTCCCCCCATTTCCCCTTATTTCCCCCCCATTTCCCCAAATTCCCCCCATTACCCCCATTATTTCCCCCTTTCTCCCCTATTTTCCCCCATTTCCCCCATTATTTCACCTATTTCCCCCATTATTTTCCCTATTTCCCCCATTTCCCCCATTATTTTCCCCATTTCCCCCCATTTCCCCCCTAATATTCCCTATTTCCCCCATTATATCCCCATTTCCCCCATTTTCCCCCTATTTCCCCCAAATTCCCCACATTTCCCCCATTATTTTCCCTATTTCCCCCATTTCCCCCATTATTTCCCCAATTTCCCCCCCTAATTTCCCCTATTTCCCCCTATATCCCCCATTATTATCCCCATTTCCCCCCATTTCCCCCCCTAATATTCCCTATTTCCCCCATTATTTCCCTATTTCCTCCATTATTTTCCCTATTTCCCCCATTTTCCCCATTATTTCCCCTATTTTCCCCCCATTATTTCCCCATTTCCCTCCCAATTTTCCCCTTTTCCCTTTATTTCCCCCATTATTTCCCCAAATTCCCCCCATTTCCCCCTTATTTCCCCCTTTCTCCCCTATTTTCCCCCAGTTCCCCCATTATTTCCCCTATTTCCCCCATTATTTCCCCTATTTCCCCCATTTCCCCCATTATTTCCCCTACTTCCCCCCTAATATCCCCATTTCCCCATATTTCCTGCATTATTTCCTCTATTTCCCCCATTATTTCCCCTATTTCCCCCATTATTTCCCTATTTCCCCCCCTAATTCCCCCATTTCCCCCCCTATTTTCCACATTTCCCCCCTATTTCCCCCATTATTTCCCCCATTTCCCCCATTATTTCCCCTATTTCCCCCATTATTTTCCCCATTTCCCCTTTAATTTCCCCATTTTCCCCCTATTTCCACTCTAATTTTCCCTATTTCCACCATTTCCCCCTATTTCCCCCCATTATTTCCCCATTATTTCCCCTATTTCCCCCCTTATTTCCCCTATATCCCCCCCCCCATTTCGCAGCCCAACGGCCATTTACCACGTCAATGGAAGAGGCAGAAATGGACTGGGAAGATCCCATTAGAACTGGGATTGAACTGGGATTGAACTGGGATTGAGAACTGGGATTGAACTGGGAGGACCCCCAATTGAACTGGGATTGAACTGGGAAGATCCCAATTGAACTGGGATTGGACTGGGAAGATTCCAATTGAACTGGGATTGAACTGGAAGACCCCATTTGAACTGGGATTGAACTGGGAAGATTCCAATTGAACTGGGATTGAACTGGGAAGACCCCATTTGAACTGGGATTGAACTGGGGAAGACCCCAAATGGAACTGGGAATGAACTGGGATTGAACTGGGATTGAACTCGAATTGAACTGGGAATATTTTGTAAACTGGGATTGAACTGGGATTGAATTGGGATGACCCCAATTGAACAGGAATTGAACTGGGATTGAACTGGGAAAACCCCAAAACAACTGGGAATGAAACTTGTTCTCACCCCATAACCATGTTATCACCCCATAACCCCACAATGATATCAGCCCATAACCCCATTACACCCCATAACCCCACACATTACACCCCATAACCCCATTACACCCCATAACCCCACACATTATCACCCCATAACCACGTTACCACCCCATAACCCCACATTGTCACCCCATAACCCCACACATATTCACCCCCATAACCCCATTACACCCCATTACACCCCATAACCCCACACATTACACCCCATAACCCCATTACACCCCATAACCCCACACATTATCACCCCATAACCCCACACATTACACCCCATAACCCCATTACACCCCATAACCCCATTACACCCCATAACCCCACACATTACACCCCATTACACCCCATAACCCCATTACACCCCATAACCCCACACATTACACCCCATTACACCCCATTACACCCCATAACCCCATTACACCCCATAACCCCACACATTACACCCCATACACCCCATTACACCCCATTACACCCCATAACCCCACACATTACACCCCATTACACCCCATAACCCCATTACACCCCATAACCCCACACATTACACCCCATTACACCCCATTACACCCCATTACACCCATAACCCCACACATTACACCCCATTACACCCCATTACACCCCATAACCCCACACATTATCACCCCATAACCCCATTACATTAACACCCCATAACCCCACAATGATATCACCCCCATAACCCCACACATTGTTACCCCATAACCATGTTATCACCCCACAACCCCATCTCATTGTCACCCCATAACCCCACATTATCACCCCATAACCATGTTAAGACCCCATAACCCCACACATTATCACCCCATAACCCCATTACACCCCATAACCCCACACATTACACCCCATAACCCCATTACACCCCATTACACCCCATAACCCCACACATTACACCCCATTACACCCCATTACACCCCATTACACCCCATAACCCCACACATTACACCCCATTACACCCCATTACACCCATTTACACCCCATAACCCCACACATTATCCCCCCACCACAACACAGCCCCTATTTCCCCTATATATCCCCCCCCCCACCCCATAAACGCCCCAATCGGGGTCAGGATTTGCCCTCCCTGCCCCATAAGGGACGTTGTGGGTTGGGGTTCAACCCCTTATCAGCGCCATCAGGGCGGGGTGTGGGGGACGCCGCCCCATAGACCCTATAAGGGGACAAAGGTCCCATTGGGCTGCAGCAGCGTGTGGGTCGGGGACGGGAGCTGCTATGGGGGTGACCCCAAAAAGGGGGGGGTCCCCCTTTGTCTTCATCCTCCTCCTCCTCTCTTCGGGTTCTCAAGGGGATGAGGGTGAGTATAGGGGGGGATATGGGGTGGGGGGGGGGGTATATGGGGTGGGGGGGGGATATGGGGTGGGGGGGGGGAGATATGGGGTTGAGGGGATATATGGGGGGGATATAGGGTGGGGGGGGTATATGGGGTGGAGGGGGGGGATATATGGGGTGGGGGGGAATATAGGGGGGCGGGGGGATATATGGGGTGGGGGGGGGGGATATAGGGCAGGGGGGGGGGGAAATATAGGGTGGGGGGGAGGATATAGGGGTGGGGGGGGGGGGGATACATGGATCCCCATATGGCCCCCACAGTGCCCATATGACCTCATATGGCCCCATAGTGCCCTATATGGTCCCATAGAGCCCCATAGTGCCCTATACGACCCCATAGAGCCCCATAGTGCCCCATAGAGCTCCATAGAGCCCCATAGAGCCCCATAGTGCCCCATAGTGCCCCATATGACACCACAGAGCCCCATAGCACCCCATAGTGCCATATATGACCCCACAGAGCCCCATACGATCCCATAGAGCCCCATAGTGCCCCACAGTACCCTATATGATCCCATAGAGCCCCATAATGCCCCTACACGACCCCATAGAGCCCCATAGAACCCCATAGAACCCCATAGCACCCCATAGTGCCCTATACGACCCCATAGAGCCCCATATGACCCCATAGCACCCCATAGTGCTCTATACGACCTCATAGAGCCCCATATGACCCCATAGAGCCCCCATAGTGCCCTATACGACCCCATACAGCCCCATATGACCCCATAGAGCCCCATACTTCCCTATACGACCCCATACAGCCCCATATGACCCCATAGAGCCCCATAGTGCCCTATACAACCCCATAGAGCCCCATAGAGCCCCATAGTGCCCTATAGGACCCCATAGCGCCCCCTATTTCCCCCTGTATCCCTATATGGGGTTTTACGAGCTGGGTGGAGGTGACCCCACCCTCTGTAGGTGACAGGGGCGCTGCCGTGACCTCTGACCCCTCACGTGTCACCAACGTGACACCCCATATGTGACCCCAATGTCACCCCATATGAGTCACCCTATATGTGACCCCAATGTCACCCCATATGTGACCCCAATGACACCCCACGTGTCACCAACGTGACCCCATAGCGCCACCTCACATGTCACCCCACATGGGACACCCCATATGGGTCCCCAGTGTCACCCTATATGTGTCCCCCATGTCACCCTATGTGTCCCCAATGTCACCCTATATGTCCCCAATGTCACCCTATAGGTGTCCCCCATAGTGTCCCCCAATGTGTCCCCCATGTCACCCCATACGTCCCCAATGTCACTCTATAGGTGTCCCCAATGTCACCCTATATGTCCCCCATGTCACCCTATAGGTGTCCCCAATGTCACCCTATAGGTGTCCCCAATGAGTCCCCAATGTCACCCTATATGTGACCCCAAAGTCACCCTATATGTGTCCCCAATGTGTCCCCAATGAGTCCCCAATGTCACCCCATATGTCCCCCTATAGGTGTCCCCAATGTGTTCCCAATGTCACCCCATATGTGTCCCCAGTATCACCCTATAGGTGTCCCCATAGTGTCCCCATATGTGTCACCCTATATGTGTCCCCAATGCCACCCCATGTGTCCCCAATGCCACCCTATATGTGTCCCCAATGTCACCCCATATGTGTCCCCATAGTGTCCCCCAATGTGTCCCCAGTGTCACCCCATGGGTGTCCCCAATGTGTCCCCAATGTCACCCCATATGTCCCCCATGTCACCCCATATGTGTCCCCAATGTGTCCCCAATGTCACCCTATATGTGTCCCCCATGTCACCCCATATGTGTCCCCAATGTCACCCTATGTGTCCCCCTGTGTCCCCCAATGTGTCCCCAATGTCACCCTATATGTGTCCCTAATGTGTCCCCCATGTCACCCTATAGGTGTCCCCAATGTGTCCCCAATGTCACCCCATATGTGTCCCCATAGTGTCCCCCAATGTGTCCCCCATGTCACCCTATATGTGTCCCCAATGTCACCCTATAGGTGTCCCCAATGAGTCCCCAATGTCACCCAATATGTGTCCCCAATGTCACCCTATAGGTGTCCCCAATGTGTCCCCAATGTCACCCTATATGTCCCCCATGTCACCCTATATGTGTCCCCAATATCACCCTATATGTGTCCCCAATGTGTCCTCCATGTCATCCTATATGTCCCCAATGTCACCCTACATGTGTCCCCAATGTGTCCCCAGCGTCACCCCATATGTGTCCCCATAGTGTCCCCCAATGTGTCCCCCATGTCACCCTATATATGTCCCCAATGTCACCCTATAGGTGTCCCCATATGCCCCCAATGTCACCCTATAGGTGTCCCCAATGTCACCCCATATGTGTCCCTAATGTGCCCCCAATGTAAACCCATATGTGACCCCAATGTCACCCTATATGTGTCCCCCATGTCACCCCATATGTGTCCCCAATGTCACCCCAATGTATCCCCATGTGTCCCTAATGTCACCCCATATGTGTCCCCAGTATCACCCTATAGGTGTCCCCATAATGTCCCTATATGTGTCATCCTATATGTGTCCCCAATGCCACCCCATATGTCCCCAATATCACCCTATATGTGTCCCCAATGTCACCCTATATGTGTCCCCATAGTGTCCCCCAATGTGTCCCCAGTGTCACCCTATATGTCCCCCATGTCACCCTATATGTCCCCCATGTCACCCTATAGGTGTCCCCAATGTCACCCTATATGTGTCCCCAATGTGTCCCCCATGTCACCCTATATGTCCCCAATGTCACCCTATATGTGTCCCCAATGTCACCCTATAGGTGTCCCCAATGTGTCCCCAATGTCACCCTATATGTCCCCCATGTCACCCTATAGGTGTCCCCAGTGTGTCCCCCATGTCACCCCATATGTGTCCCCAATATCACCCTATGTGTCCCCAATGTCACCCCATAGTGTCCCCATAGTGTCCCCAATGTGTCCCCAATGTCACCCCATATGTCCCCCATGTCACCCTATATGTGTCCCCCATGTCACCCTATATGTGTCCCCAATGTCACCCTATGTGTCCCCCATGTCACCCTATATGTATCCCCAATGTCACCCTATATGTGTCCCCATAGTGTCCCCAATGTGTCCCTAATATCACCCTATATGTGTCCCCGATGTCACCCTATAGGTGTCCCCAATGTGTCCCCAATGTCACCCTATAGGTGTCCCCCATGTCACCCTATATGTGTCCCCAATGTCACCCTATATGTGTCCCCATATGTGTCCCTAATGTGTCCCCAATGTCACCCTATATGTGTCCCCAATGTCACCCTATAGGTGTCCCCAATGTGTCCCCAATGTCACCCTATAGGTGTCCCCATAGTGTCCCCCAATGTGTCCCCAATGTCACCCTATAGGTGTCCCCAATGTGTCCCCAATGTGTCCCCAATGTGTCCCCAATGTGTCCCCAATGTCACCCTATATGTGTCCCCAGTGTCACCCTATAGGTGTCCCCAATGTGTCCCCAATGTCACCCCAATGTCACCCCAATGTGTCCCCAGTGTCACCCTATATGTGACCCCAATGTCACCCTATATGTGTCCCCAATGTGTCCCCCATGTCACCCTATATGTGTCCCCCATGTCACCCTATATGTGTCCCCAATGTCACCCTATGTGTCCCCCATGTCACCCTATATGTGACCCCAATGTCACCCTATATGTGTCCCCATAGTGTCCCCAATGTGTCCCTAATATCACCCTATATGTGTCCCCGATGTCACCCTATAGGTGTCCCCAATGTGTCCCCCATGTCACCCTATGTGTCCCCAATGTCACCCTATATGTGTCCCCAATGAGTCCCCAATGTCACCCTATATGTGACCCCAGTGTCACCCTATATGTCCCCCATGTCACCCTATATGTGTCCCCCATGTCACCCCATAGTGTCCCAATGTCATCCCATATGTGTCCCCATAGTGTCCCCCAACATGTCCCCAATGTCACCCTATAGGTGTCCCCATAGTGTCCCCAATGTCACCCCACGTGTGTCCCCAATGTCACCCCATAGTGTCCCCATAGTGTCACCTCGCGAGTCACCCTATAGGTGTCCCCATAGTATCACCCTATAGGTGTCCCCATAGTGTCCCCTTAGTGTCCCCAGTGTGTCCCCAATGTCACCCCATATATGTCCCCCAATGTCGTACAGGTGAGGGGAGGGGTCGTAAAGGGGGGGGAGGGTCGTAAAGAAGGTAGGGGAGGGGTTGTATGGGGGGGGGGAGGGGTCGTAAAGGGGTAGGAATCGTACGGGGGGGGAGGGGTCATATGGGGGGGGTTGTAAAGGGGGGGGGTCATATGAGGGGGTCGTAAAGGGGGAGGGGTCGTACAGGGGGGTGGAGGGGGTTGTACGGGGGGGGAGGGGTCGTAAAGTGGGGGAGGGGTCGTACAGGGGGGGAGGGGTCATATGGGGGGGGTCGTAAAGGGGGGGTTCATACTGGGGGGGGAGCAGTGGTACGGGGGGGTCGTATGAGGGGGGATGGGTCGTAAAGTAAGGGGGGGTTGTAAAGGGGGGGGGGTCGCACGGGGGGGGAGGGGTCGTCTGGGGGGGGTCGTAAAGGGGGGGTCATACTGGGGGGGGAGTGATGGTACAGGGGGGGGTCGTATGGGGGGGGAGGGGTCGTAAAGGGAGGGTTCTAAAGGGGGGGGGTCGTACGGGGGGGAGGGGTTATATGGGGGGGGTCGTAAAGGGGGGGTTCATACTGGGGGGGGAGCGATTGTACAGAGAGGGGTTATATGGGGGGGGAGGGGTCGTAAAGTAAGGGGGGGGTTGTAAAGGGGGGGGGGTCGTACGGGGGGGGTTCGTAAAGGGGGGAGGGGTCTTATGGGGGGGGGGGGTCGTATGGGGGGCAGCACTGAGCGACTCAACACCCCCCCCCCCCCACTCAGGGCCGGCAGCCATGGGGAGCAGAGCGGGATGGGACGTCGGGATGAGGATCCAATATGGCGGACGATACAACGAGAGCGGCAGGATCACAACTACAGGACAAGGTGACAACGGCAACAGCGACACAACAAACAACAACAACACAACACACAACAACAACACAACACACAACAACATGACACACAACAGCTACGCAACCACAACACCCAACTACACAACATACAACAGCTACAGGACACACAACAACAACACAACACACAACAACAACACAACACACAACAACAACACAACACACAACAGCAACACAACACACAACAACACAACCACAGTCACCCGCGGCAACAGCAACACAAGAGGGAACAACAACAACACAACACCCAGAGCAAACAACAGGGAGAGAGACAGCAACACAATCACAACAGGGGACAACAACGACAACGAAACACCCGAACAAAGCACCACAACCAACAGCCCCACAACCACAACCAGCCCCACAGTTACGAGCTTCAGCCCCACAAGTTCGAGCTCCAGCCCCATAGATCCCGACGCCACCGCCAACCCCATAGATCCAGATGCCACCGCCAACCCCATAGATCCAGATGCCACCGCCAGCCCCATAGATTCCGACGCCACCACCAGCCCCATAGATTCCGACGCCACCACCAGCCCCATAGATTCCGACGCCACCACCAGCCCCATAGATTCCGACGCCACCACCAGCCCCATAGATTCCGACGCCACCACCAGCCCCATAGATTCCGACGCCACCACCAGCCCCATAGATTCCGACGCCACCACCAGCCCCATAGATTCCGACGCCACCACCAGCCCCATAGATTCCGACGCCACCACCAGCCCCATAGATCCAGACGCCACCACCAGCCCCATAGATCCCGACGCCACCACCAGCCCCATAGATCCAGACGCCACCACCAGCCCCATAGATCCAGACGCCACCACCAGCCCCATAGATCCAGACGCCACCACCAGCCCCATAGATCCCGACGCCACCACCAGCCCCATAGATCCAGACGCCACCACCAGCCCCATAGATCCAGACGCCACCACCAGCCCCATAGATCCCGACGCCACCACCAGCCCCATAGATCCCGACGCCACCACCAGCCCCATAGATCCCGACGCCACCACCAGCCCCATAGATCCCGACGCCACCACCAGCCCCATAGATCCAGACGCGACCACCAGCCCCATAGAACCAGACGCCACCACCAGCCCCATAGATCCGGATGCGACCACCAGCCCCATAGATCCAGACGCCACCACCAGCCCCATAGATCCCGACGCCACCACCAGCCCCATAGATCCAGACGCCACCACCAGCCCCATAGATCCCGACGCCACCACCAGCCCCATAGATCCGGACGCCACCACCAGCCCCATAGATCCAGACGCCACCACCAGCCCCATAGATCCAGACGCCACCACCAGCCCCATAGATCCCGACGCCACCACCAGCCCCATAGATCCCGACGCCACCACCAGCCCCATAGATCCCGACGCCACCACCAGCCCCATAGATCCCGACGCCACCACCAGCCCCATAGATCCCGACGCCACCACCAGCCCCATAGATCCCGACGCCACCACCAGCCCCATAGATCCAGACGCCACCACCAGCCCCATAGATCCCGACGCGACCACCAGCCCCATAGATCCCGACGCCACCACCAGCCCCATAGATCCAGACGCCACCACCAGCCCCATAGATCCAGACGCAACGACCAGCCCCATAGATCCAGACGCGACCACCAGCCCCATAGATCCAGACGCCACCACCAGCCCCATAGATCCAGACGCCACCACCAGCCCCATAGATCCGGACGCCACCACCAGCCCCATAGATCCCGACGCCACCACCAGCCCCATAGATCCCGACGCCACCACCAGCCCCATAGATCCAGACGCCACCACCAGCCCCATAGATCCAGACGCCACCACCAGCCCCATAGATCCCGACGCCACCACCAGCCCCATAGATCCAGACGCGACCACCAGCCCCATAGATCCCGACGCCACCACCAGCCCCATAGATCCGGACGCCACCACCAGCCCCATAGATCCAGACGCCACCACCAGCCCCATAGATCCAGACGCCACCACCAGCCCCATAGATCCCGACGCCACCACCAGCCCCATAGATCCAGACGCGACCACCAGCCCCATAGATCCCGACGCCACCACCAGCCCCATAGATCCCGACGCCACCACCAGCCCCATAGATCCCGACGCCACCACCAGCCCCATAGATCCCGACGCCACCACCAGCCCCATAGATCCAGACGCAACGACCAGCCCCATAGATCCAGACGCGACCACCAGCCCCATAGATCCAGACGCGACCACCAGCCCCATAGATCCCGACGCCACCACCAGCCCCATAGATCCCGACGCCACCACCAGCCCCATAGATCCCGACGCCACCACCAGCCCCATAGATCCCGACGCCACCACCAGCCCCATAGATCCCGACGCCACCACCAGCCCCATAGATCCCGACGCCACCACCAGCCCCATAGATCCCGACGCCACCACCAGCCCCATAGATCCCGACGCCACCACCAGCCCCATAGATCCCGACGCCACCACCAGCCCCATAGATCCCGACGCCACCAGCAGCCCCATAGATCCAGACGCGACCACCAGCCCCATAGATCCCAACGCCACCACCAGCCCCATAGATCCCGACGCCACCACCAGCCCCATAGATCCAGACGCGACCACCAGCCCCATAGATCCCGACGCGACCACCAGCCCCATAGATCCGGACGCAACGACCAGCCCCATAGATCCAGACGCGACCACCAGCCCCATAGATCCAGACGCCACCACCAGCCCCATAGATCCAGACGCGACCACCAGCCCCATAGATCCTGACGCCACCACCAGCCCCATAGATCCCGACGCGACCACCAGCCCCATAGATCCAGACGCCACCACCAGCCCCATAGATCCAGACGCCACCACCAGCCCCATAGATCCAGACGCCACCACCAGCCCCATAGATCCCGACGCCACCACCAGCCCCATAGATCCAGACGCGACCACCAGCCCCATAGATCCCGACGCCACCACCAGCCCCATAGATCCAGACGCCACCACCAGCCCCATAGATCCGGACGCCACCACCAGCCCCATAGATCCCGACGCCACCACCAGCCCCATAGATCCAGACGCGACCACCAGCCCCATAGATCCCGACGCCACCACCAGCCCCATAGATCCAGACGCGACCACCAGCCCCATAGATCCGGACGCCACCACCAGCCCCATAGATCCGGACGCCACCACCAGCCCCATAGATCCAGACGCGACCACCAGCCCCATAGATCCCGACGCCACCACCAGCCCCATAGATCCCGACGCGACCACCAGCCCCATAGATCCAGACGCAACGACCAGCCCCATAGATCCAGACGCGACCACCAGCCCCATAGATCCCGACGCCACCACCAGCCCCATAGATCCCGACGCCACCACCAGCCCCATAGATCCCGACGCCACCACCAGCCCCATAGATCCAGACGCCACCACCAGCCCCATAGATCCTGACGCCACCACCAGCCCCATAGATCCAGACGCAACGACCAGCCCCATAGATCCCGACGCCACCACCAGCCCCATAGATCCAGACGCGACCACCAGCCCCATAGATCCCGACGCCACCACCAGCCCCATAGATCCCGACGCCACCACCAGCCCCATAGATCCAGACGCCACCACCAGCCCCATAGATCCAGACGCCACCACCAGCCCCATAGATCCAGACGCCACCACCAGCCCCATAGATCCCGACGCCACCACCAGCCCCATAGATCCGGACGCCACCACCAGCCCCATAGATCCCGACGCCACCACCAGCCCCATAGATCCAGACGCCACCACCAGCCCCATAGATCCAGACGCCACCACCAGCCCCATAGATCCCGACGCCACCACCAGCCCCATAGATCCCGACGCGACCACCAGCCCCATAGATCCCGACGCGACCACCAGCCCCATAGATCCAGACGCCACCACCAGCCCCATAGATCCAGACGCCACCACCAGCCCCATAGATCCCGACGCCACCACCAGCCCCATAGATCCAGACGCCACCACCAGCCCCATAGATCCCGACGCCACCACCAGCCCCATAGATCCCGACGCCACCACCAGCCCCATAGATCCCGACGCCACCACCAGCCCCATAGATCCAGACGTGACCACCAGCCCCATAGATCCAGACGCCACCACCAGCCCCATAGATCCAGACGCCACCACCAGCCCCATAGATCCAGACGCGACCACCAGCCCCATAGATCCAGACGCCACCACCAGCCCCATAGATCCAGACGCCACCACCAGCCCCATAGATCCAGACGCGACCACCAGCCCCATAGATCCCGACGCCACCACCAGCCCCATAGATCCCGACGCCACCACCAGCCCCATAGATCCAGACGCCACCACCAGCCCCATAGATCCTGACGCCACCACCAGCCCCATAGATCCAGACGCGACCACCAGCCCCATAGATCCCGACGCCACCACCAGCCCCATAGATCCCGACGCCACCACCAGCCCCATAGATCCCGACGCCACCACCAGCCCCATAGATCCCGACGCGACCACCAGCCCCATAGATCCGGACGCCACCACCAGCCCCATAGATCCCGACGCCACCACCAGCCCCATAGATCCGGACGCCACCACCAGCCCCATAGATCCAGGCGCCACCACCAGCCCCATAGATCCAGACGCCACCACCAGCCCCATAGATCCAGACGCCACCACCAGCCCCATAGATCCAGACGCCACCACCAGCCCCATAGTTCCAGACGCCACCACCAGCCCCATAGATCCCGACGCCACCACCAGCCCCATAGATCCAGACGCCACCACCAGCCCCATAGATCCCGACGTCACCACCAGCCCCATAGATCCCGATGCCACCACCAGCCCCATAGATCCAGACGCCACCACCAGCCCCATAGATCCAGACGCCACCACCAGCCCCATAGATCCCGACGCGACCACCAGCCCCATAGATCCAGACGCGACCACCAGCCCCATAGATCCCGACGCCACCACCAGCCCCATAGATCCCGACGCCACCACCAGCCCCATAGATCCAGGCGCCACCACCAGCCCCATAGATCCAGACACGACCACCAGCCCCATAGATCCAGACGCCACCACCAGCCCCATAGATCCCGACGCCACCACCAGCCCCATAGATCCAGACGCCACCACCAGCCCCATAGATCCAGACGCCACCACCAGCCCCATAGATCCCGACGCCACCACCAGCCCCATAGATCCAGACGCGACCACCAGCCCCATAGATCCCGACGCCACCACCAGCCCCATAGATCCAGACGCGACCACCAGCCCCATAGATCCAGACGCCACCACCAGCCCCATAGATCCAGACGCCACCACCAGCCCCATAGATCCAGACGCCACCACCAGCCCCATAGATCCAGACGCCACCACCAGCCCCATAGATCCGGACGCCACCACCAGCCCCATAGATCCGGACGCCACCACCAGCCCCATAGATCCAGACGCCACCACCAGCCCCATAGATCCAGACGCCACCACCAGCCCCATAGATCCAGACGCCACCACCAGCCCCATAGATCCAGACGCCACCACCAGCCCCATAGATCCCGACGCCACCACCAGCCCCATAGATCCAGACGCCACCACCAGCCCCATAGATCCTGACGCCACCACCAGCCCCATAGATCCAGACGCGACCACCAGCCCCATAGATCCAGACGCGACCACCAGCCCCATAGATCCAGACGCCACCACCAGCCCCATAGATCCAGACGCCACCACCAGCCCCATAGATCCAGACGCCACCACCAGCCCCATAGATCCCGATGCCACCACCAGCCCCATAGATCCAGGCGCCACCACGAGCCCCATAGATCCAGACGCCACCACCAGCCCCATAGATCCAGACGCCACAACCAGCCCCATAGATCCGGACGCGACCACCAGCCCCATAGATCCAGACGCGACCACCAGCCCCATAGATCCCGACGCGACCACCAGCCCCATAGATCCAGACGCGACCACCAGCCCCATAGATCCAGACGCCACCACCAGCCCCATAGATCCAGACGCCACCACCAGCCCCATAGATCCCGACGCCACCACCAGCCCCATAGATCCAGACGCGACCACCAGCCCCATAGATCCAGACGCCACCACCAGCCCCATAGATCCAGACGCCACCACCAGCCCCATAGATCCAGACGCCACCACCAGCCCCATAGATCCCGACGCCACCACCAGCCCCATAGATCCAGACGCCACCACCAGCCCCATAGATCCAGACGCCACCACCAGCCCCATAGATCCAGACGCCACCACCAGCCCCATAGATCCCGACGCCACCACCAGCCCCATAGATCCAGACGCCACCACCAGCCCCATAGATCCAGACGCCACCACCAGCCCCATAGATCCCGATGCCACCACCAGCCCCATAGATCCCGACGCCACCACCAGCCCCATAGATCCGGACGCCACCACCAGCCCCATAGATCCGGACGCCACCACCAGCCCCATAGATCCCGACGCCACCACCAGCCCCATAGATCCGGACGCCACCACCAGCCCCATAGATCCGGACGCCACCACCAGCCCCATAGATCCAGACGCCACCACCAGCCCCATAGATCCAGACGCAACCACCAGCCCCATAGATCCCGACGCCACCACCAGCCCCATAGATCCAGACGCCACCACCAGCCCCATAGATCCAGACGCCACCACCAGCCCCATAGATCCAGACGCCACCACCAGCCCCATAGATCCAGACGCGACCACCAGCCCCATAGATCCAGACGCGACCACCAGCCCCATAGATCCAGACGCGACCACCAGCCCCATAGATCCCGACGCCACCACCAGCCCCATAGATCCAGACGCCACCACCAGCCCCATAGATCCCGACGCCACCACCAGCCCCATAGATCCCGACGCCACCACCAGCCCCATAGATCCCGACGCCACCACCAGCCCCATAGATCCAGACGCCACCACCAGCCCCATAGATCCGGATGCCACCACCAGCCCCATAGATCCAGACGCCACCACCAGCCCCATAGATCCGGATGCGACCACCAGCCCCATAGATCCAGACGCCACCACCAGCCCCATAGATCCGGATGCGACCACCAGCCCCATAGATCCCGACGCCACCACCAGCCCCATAGATCCAGACGGCACCACCAGCCCCATAGATCCAGACGCCACCACCAGCCCCATAGATCCCGATGCCACCACCAGCCCCATAGATCCCGACGCCACCACCAGCCCCATAGATCCAGACGCGACCACCAGCCCCATAGATCCAGACGCCACCACCAGCCCCATAGATCCCGACGCCACCACCAGCCCCATAGATCCAGACGCCACCACCAGCCCCATAGATCCAGACGCCACCACCAGCCCCATAGATCCAGACGCCACCACCAGCCCCATAGATCCCGACGCCACCACCAGCCCCATAGATCCAGACGCGACCACCAGCCCCATAGATCCAGACGCCACCACCAGCCCCATAGATCCAGACGCCACCACCAGCCCCATAGATCCCGACGCCACCACCAGCCCCATAGATCCAGACGCGACCACCAGCCCCATAGATCCAGACGCCACCACCAGCCCCATAGATCCAGACGCCACCACCAGCCCCATAGATCCCGACGCCACCACCAGCCCCATAGATCCCGACGCCACCACCAGCCCCATAGATCCAGACGCCACAACCAGCCCCATAGATCCCGACGCCACCACCAGCCCCATAGATCCCGACGCCACCACCAGCCCCATAGATCCAGACGGCACCACCAGCCCCATAGATCCAGACGCCACCACCAGCCCCATAGATCCAGACGCCACCACCAGCCCCATAGATCCCGACGCGACCACCAGCCCCATAGATCCGGATGCGACCACCAGCCCCATAGATCCAGACGCCACCACCAGCCCCATAGATCCCGATGCCACCACCAGCCCCATAGATCCAGACGCCACCACCAGCCCCATAGATCCCGATGCCACCACCAGCCCCATAGATCCAGACGCCACCACCAGCCCCATAGATCCCGATGCCACCACCAGCCCCATAGATCCAGACGCCACCACCAGCCCCATAGATCCCGACGCCACCACCAGCCCCATAGATCCCGATGCCACCACCAGCCCCATAGATCCCGACGCCACCACCAGCCCCATAGATCCAGACGCGACCACCAGCCCCATAGATCCGGACGCCACCACCAGCCCCATAGATCCAGACGCCACCACCAGCCCCATAGATCCGGACGCCACCACCAGCCCCATAGATCCAGACGCCACCACCAGCCCCATAGATCCAGACGCCACCACCAGCCCCATAGATCCAGACGCCACCACCAGCCCCATAGATCCAGACGCCACCACCAGCCCCATAGATCCAGACGCCACCACCAGCCCCATAGATCCAGACGCCACCACCAGCCCCATAGATCCCGACGCCACCACCAGCCCCATAGATCCAGACGCGACCACCAGCCCCATAGATCCAGACGCCACCACCAGCCCCATAGATCCCGACGCCACCACCAGCCCCATAGATCCAGACGCCACCACCAGCCCCATAGATCCAGACGCCACCACCAGCCCCATAGATCCAGACGCCACCACCAGCCCCATAGATCCCGACGCCACCACCAGCCCCATAGATCCAGACGCGACCACCAGCCCCATAGATCCAGACGCCACCACCAGCCCCATAGATCCAGACGCCACCACCAGCCCCATAGATCCCGACGCCACCACCAGCCCCATAGATCCAGACGCGACCACCAGCCCCATAGATCCAGACGCCACCACCAGCCCCATAGATCCAGACGCCACCACCAGCCCCATAGATCCCGACGCCACCACCAGCCCCATAGATCCCGACGCCACCACCAGCCCCATAGATCCAGACGCCACAACCAGCCCCATAGATCCCGACGCCACCACCAGCCCCATAGATCCCGACGCCACCACCAGCCCCATAGATCCAGACGGCACCACCAGCCCCATAGATCCAGACGCCACCACCAGCCCCATAGATCCAGACGCCACCACCAGCCCCATAGATCCCGACGCGACCACCAGCCCCATAGATCCGGATGCGACCACCAGCCCCATAGATCCAGACGCCACCACCAGCCCCATAGATCCCGATGCCACCACCAGCCCCATAGATCCAGACGCCACCACCAGCCCCATAGATCCCGATGCCACCACCAGCCCCATAGATCCAGACGCCACCACCAGCCCCATAGATCCCGATGCCACCACCAGCCCCATAGATCCAGACGCCACCACCAGCCCCATAGATCCCGACGCCACCACCAGCCCCATAGATCCCGATGCCACCACCAGCCCCATAGATCCCGACGCCACCACCAGCCCCATAGATCCTGACGCCACCACCAGCCCCATAGATCCAGACGCCACCACCAGCCCCATAGATCCCGACGCCACCACCAGCCCCATAGATCCAGACGGCACCACCAGCCCCATAGATCCAGACGCCACCACCAGCCCCATAGATCCGGACGCGACCACCAGCCCCATAGATCCAGACGCCACCACCAGCCCCATAGATCCGGACGCCACCACCAGCCCCATAGATCCAGACGCCACCACCAGCCCCATAGACCCCGACGCCACCACCAGCCCCATAGATCCAGACGCCACCACCAGCCCCATAGATCCCGACGCCACCACCAGCCCCATAGATCCAGACGCAACGACCAGCCCCATAGATCCAGACGCCACCACCAGCCCCATAGATCCCGACGCAACAACCAGCCCCATAGATCCCGGCGCCACCACCAGCCCCATAGATCCAGACGCCACCACCAGCCCCATAGATCCCGACGCCACCACCAGCCCCATAGATCCAGACGCAACGACCAGCCCCATAGATCCAGACGGCACCACCAGCCCCATAGATCCAGACGCAACGACCAGCCCCATAGATCCAGATGCCACCACCAGCCCCATAGATCCAGACGCCACCACCAGCCCCATAGATCCAGACGCCACCACCAGCCCCATAGATCCAGACGCCACCACCAGCCCCATAGATCCAGACGCCACCACCAGCCCCATAGATCCCGACCCCACCACCAGCCCCATAGATCCCGATGCCACCACCAGCCCCATAGATCCCGACGCCACCACCAGCCCCATAGATCCAGACGCCACCACCAGCCCCATAGATCCAGACGCCACCACGAGCCCCATAGATCCCGACGCCACGACCAGCCCCATAGATCCCGACGCCACCACCAGCCCCATAGATCCAGACGCCACCACCAGCCCCATAGATCCAGACGCCACCACCAGCCCCATAGATCCCGACCCCACCACCAGCCCCATAGATCCAGACGCCACCACGAGCCCCATAGATCCCGACGCCACGACCAGCCCCATAGATCCCGACGCGACCACCAGCCCCATAGATCCAGACGCCACCACCAGCCCCATAGATCCAGACGTGACCACCAGCCCCATAGATCCCGACGCGACCACCAGCCCCATAGATCCAGACGCCACCACGAGCCCCATAGATCCAGACGCCACCACCAGCCCCATAGATCCCGACGCCACGACCAGCCCCATAGATCCAGACGCCACCACCAGCCCCATAGATCCCGACGCCACCACCAGCCCCATAGATCCCGACGCCACCACCAGCCCCATAGATCCAGACGCCACCACCAGCCCCATAGATCCAGACGCGACCACCAGCCCCATAGATCCAGACGCCACCACCAGCCCCATAGATCCCGAGGCCACCACCAGCCCCATAGATCCAGACGCCACCACCAGCCCCATAGATCCCGACGCCACCACCAGCCCCATAGATCCCGAGGCCACCACCAGCCCCATAGATCCCGACGCCACCACCAGCCCCATAGATCCAGACGCCACCACCAGCCCCATAGATCCCGACGCCACCACCAGCCCCATAGATCCAGACGGCACCACCAGCCCCATAGATCCAGACGCCACCACCAGCCCCATAGATCCAGACGCCACCACCAGCCCCATAGATCCAGACGCCACCACCAGCCCCATAGATCCAGACGCCACCACCAGCCCCATAGATCCGGACGCCACCACCAGCCCCATAGATCCCGACGCCACCACCAGCCCCATAGATCCCGAGGCCACCACCAGCCCCATAGATCCCGATGCCACCACCAGCCCCATAGATCCCGACGCCACCACCAGCCCCATAGATCCAGACGCCACCACCAGCCCCATAGATCCAGACGCCACCACGAGCCCCATAGATCCCGACGCCACGACCAGCCCCATAGATCCCGACGCCACCACCAGCCCCATAGATCCAGACGCCACCACCAGCCCCATAGATCCAGACGCCACCACCAGCCCCATAGATCCCGACCCCACCACCAGCCCCATAGATCCAGACGCCACCACGAGCCCCATAGATCCCGACGCCACGACCAGCCCCATAGATCCCGACGCGACCACCAGCCCCATAGATCCAGACGCCACCACCAGCCCCATAGATCCAGACGTGACCACCAGCCCCATAGATCCCGACGCGACCACCAGCCCCATAGATCCAGACGCCACCACGAGCCCCATAGATCCAGACGCCACCACCAGCCCCATAGATCCCGACGCCACGACCAGCCCCATAGATCCAGACGCCACCACCAGCCCCATAGATCCCGACGCCACCACCAGCCCCATAGATCCCGACGCCACCACCAGCCCCATAGATCCAGACGCCACCACCAGCCCCATAGATCCAGACGCGACCACCAGCCCCATAGATCCAGACGCCACCACCAGCCCCATAGATCCCGAGGCCACCACCAGCCCCATAGATCCAGACGCCACCACCAGCCCCATAGATCCCGACGCCACCACCAGCCCCATAGATCCCGAGGCCACCACCAGCCCCATAGATCCCGACGCCACCACCAGCCCCATAGATCCAGACGCCACCACCAGCCCCATAGATCCCGACGCCACCACCAGCCCCATAGATCCAGACGGCACCACCAGCCCCATAGATCCAGACGCCACCACCAGCCCCATAGATCCAGACGCCACCACCAGCCCCATAGATCCAGACGCCACCACCAGCCCCATAGATCCAGACGCCACCACCAGCCCCATAGATCCGGACGCCACCACCAGCCCCATAGATCCCGACGCCACCACCAGCCCCATAGATCCCGAGGCCACCACCAGCCCCATAGATCCAGACGCCACCACCAGCCCCATAGATCCCGACGCCACCACCAGCCCCATAGATCCAGACGCCACCACCAGCCCCATAGATCCAGACGCCACCACCAGCCCCATAGATCCGGACGCCACCACCAGCCCCATAGATCCAGACGCCACCACCAGCCCCATAGATCCGGACGCCACCACCAGCCCCATAGATACAACCACAACCAGCCCCACAACAACCACAGAATCTACAACCACTGAATCTACAACCACAGAATCTACAACCACAACCAGCCCCACAACAACCACTGAATCTACAACCACCGAATCTACAACCACCGAATCTACAACCACCGAATCCACAACCACAACCAGCCCCACAACAACAACTGAATCTACAACCACTGAATCTACAACCACCGAATCTACAACCACCGAATCTACAACCACCGAATCTACAACCACAGAATCTACAACCACAGAATCTACAACCACCTCCAGCCCCACAACAACCACTGAATCTACAACCACTGAATCTACAACCACCGAATCTACAACCACAACCAGCCCCACAACAACCACTGAATCTACAACCACTGAATCTACAACCACTGAATCTACAACCACCGAATCTACAACCACAACCAGCCCCACAACAACCACTGAATCTACAACCACAATCAGCCCCACAACAACAACTGAATCTACAACCACCGAATCTACAACCACAATCAGCCCCACAACAACAACTGAATCTACAACCACTGAATCTACAACCACTGAATCTACAACCACCGAATCTACAACCACAACCAGCCCCACAACAACCACCGAATCTACAACCACAATCAGCCCCACAACAACAACTGAATCTACAACCACCGAATCTACAACCACAATCAGCCCCACAACAACAACTGAATCTACAACCACCGAATCAACAACCACAGAATCTACAACCACAGAATCTACAACCACCGAATCTACAACCACCGAATCTACAACCACAACCAGCCCCACAACAACAACTGAATCTACAACCACCGAAACTACAACCACAACCAGCCCCACAACAACCACCGAATCTACAACCACCGAATCTACAACCACAATCAGCCCCACAACAACCACTGAATCTACAACCACTGAATCTACAACCACCGAATCTACAACCACTGAATCTACAACCACCTCCAGCCCCACAACAACCACTGAATCTACAACCACAACCAGCCCCACAACAACCACCGAATCTACAACCACCGAATCTACAACCACCGAATCCACAACCACAACCAGCCCCACAACAACAACTGAATCTACAACCACAATCAGCCCCACAACAACCACTGAATCTACAACCACAATCAGCCCCACAACAACCACTGAATCTACAACCACTGAATCTACAACCACTGAATCTACAACCACAACCAGCCCCACAACAACCACTGAATCTACAACCACTGAATCTACAACCACCGAATCCACAACCACAACCAGCCCCACAACAACCACTGAATCTACAACCACAACCAGCCCCACAACAACCACTGAATCTACAACCACCGAATCTACAACCACCGAATCTACAACCACAGAATCTACAACCACTGAAGCTACAACCACCTCCAGCCCCACAACAACCACTGAATCCACAACCACAACCAGCCCCACAACAACAACTGAATCTACAACCACGGAATCTACAACCACAATCAGCCCCACAACAACCACCGAATCCACAACCACAACCAGCCCCACAACAACCACTGAATCTACAACCACTGAATCTACAACCACCGAATCTACAACCACCGAATCTACAACCACCGAATCCACAACCACAACCAGCCCCACAACAACAACTGAATCTACAACCACAATCAGCCCCACAACAACCACTGAATCTACAACCACAATCAGCCCCACAACAACCACCGAATCCACAACCACAACCAGCCCCACAACAACCACTGAATCTACAACCACTGAATCTACAACCACCGAATCTACAACCACCGAATCTACAACCACCGAATCCACAACCACAACCAGCCCCACAACAACAACTGAATCTACAACCACAATCAGCCCCACAACAACCACTGAATCTACAACCACAATCAGCCCCACAACAACCACTGAATCTACAACCACTGAATCTACAACCACTGAATCTACAACCACAACCAGCCCCACAACAACCACTGAATCTACAACCACTGAATCTACAACCACCGAATCTACAACCACTGAATCTACAACCACCGAATCCACAACCACAACCAGCCCCACAACAACCACTGAATCTACAACCACCGAATCTACAACCACTGAATCTACAACCACAACCAGCCCCACAACAACCACTGAATCTACAACCACCGAATCTACAACCACCGAATCTACAACCACAACCAGCCCCACAACAACAACTGAATCTACAACCACTGAATCTACAACCACTGAATTTACAACCACTGAATCTACAACCACCGAATCTACAACCACCGAATCTACAACCACCGAATCTACAACCACTGAATCTACAACCACCGAATCTACAACCACCGAATCTACAACCACTGAAGCTACAACCACAACCAGCCCCACAACAACAACTGAATCTACAACCACCGAATCTACAACCACCGAATCTACAACCACTGAATCTACAACCACCGAATCTACAACCACCGAATCTACAACCACAACCAGCCCCACAACAACCACCGAATCTACAACCACCGAATCTACAACCACCGAATCTACAACCACCGAATCTACAACCACCGAATCTACAACCACTGAATCTACAACCACCGAAACTACAACCACAACCAGCCCCACAACAACCACTGAATCTACAACCACCGAATCTACAACCACCGAATCTACAACCACAACCAGCCCCACAACAACCACTGAATCTACAACCACCGAATCTACAACCACTGAATCTACAACCACTGAATCTACAACCACTGAATCTACAACCACCGAATCTACAACCACAACCAGCCCCACAACAACAACTGAATCTACAACCACAGAAACTACAACCACTGAATCTACAACCACAACCAGCCCCACAACTACAACCACTGAATCTACAACCACAACCAGCCCCACAACTACAACCACTGAATCTACAACCACCGAATCTACAACCACCGAATCTACAACCACAATCAGCCCCACAACAACCACCGAATCTACAACCACTGAATCTACAACCACCGAATCTACAACCACCGAATCTACAACCACCTCCAGCCCCACAACAACCACTGAATCTACAACTACAACCAGCCCCACAACAACCACTGAATCTACAACCACCGAATCCACAACCACAGAAACTACAACCACTGAATCCACAACCACCGAATCTACAACCACAACCAGCCCCACAACTACAACCACTGAATCTACAACCACAACCAGCCCCACAACTACAACCACTGAATCTACAACCACAACCAGCCCCACAACTACAACCACCGAATCTACAACCACAGAATCTACAACCACTGAATCTACAACCACCGAATCTACAACCACAACCAGCCCCACAACAACAACTGAATCTACAACCACTGAATCTACAACCACCGAATCTACAACCACTGAATCCACAAGCACAATCAGCCCCACAACAACCACAGAATCTACAACCACTGAATCCACAACCACAACCAGCCCCACAACAACAACTGAATCTACAACCACTGAATCTACAACCACCGAATCTACAACCACTGAATCTACAACCACCGAATCTACAACCACAACCAGCCCCACAACAACCACTGAATCTACAACCACCGAATCTACAACCACCGAATCTACAACCACAGAAACTACAACCACTGAATCTACAACCACAACCAGCCCCACAACAACCACTGAATCTACAACCACTGAATCTACAACCACCGAATCTACAACCACAGAAACTACAACCACCGAATCTACAACCACAATCAGCCCCACAACAACCACTGAATCTACAACCACAGAATCTACAACCACAGAAACTACAACCACAACCAGCCCCACAACAACCACCGAATCTACAACCACCGAATCTACAACCACTGAATCTACAACCACAGAAACTACAACCACCGAATCTACAACCACTGAATCTACAACCACTGAATCTACAACCACCGAATCTACAACCACAACCAGCCCCACAACAACCACTGAATCTACAACCACCGAATCTACAACCACAACCAGCCCCACAACAACAACTGAATCTACAACCACTGAATCTACAACCACTGAATCTACAACCACAACCAGCCCCACAACTACAACCACTGAATCTACAACCACCGAATCTACAAGCACCGAATCTACAACCACAATCAGCCCCACAACAACCACCGAATCTACAACCACTGAATCTACAACCACTGAATCTACAACCACCGAATCTACAACCACAATCAGCCCCACAACAACCACCGAATCTACAACCACTGAATCTACAACCACCGAATCTACAACCACCGAATCTACAACCACCTCCAGCCCCACAACAACCACTGAATCTACAACTACAACCAGCCCCACAACAACCACTGAATCTACAACCACCGAATCCACAACCACAGAAACTACAACCACTGAATCCACAACCACCGAATCTACAACCACAACCAGCCCCACAACTACAACCACTGAATCTACAACCACAACCAGCCCCACAACTACAACCACTGAATCTACAACCACAACCAGCCCCACAACTACAACCACCGAATCTACAACCACAGAATCTACAACCACTGAATCTACAACCACCGAATCTACAACCACAACCAGCCCCACAACAACAACTGAATCTACAACCACTGAATCTACAACCACCGAATCTACAACCACAATCAGCCCCACAACAACCACTGAATCTACAACCACAGAATCTACAACCACAGAAACTACAACCACAACCAGCCCCACAACAACCACAGAATCTACAACCACCGAATCTACAACCACTGAATCTACAACCACAACCAGCCCCACAACAACAACTGAATCTACAACCACTGAATCTACAACCACCGAATCTACAACCACAATCAGCCCCACAACAACCACTGAATCTACAACCACAGAATCTACAACCACAGAAACTACAACCACAACCAGCCCCACAACAACCACCGAATCTACAACCACCGAATCTACAACCACAGAAACTACAACCACCGAATCTACAACCACCGAATCTACAACCACAACCAGCCCCACAACAACCACTGAATCTACAACCACAATCAGCCCCACAACAACCACTGAATCTACAACCACTGAATCTACAACCACAGAAACTACAACCACAACCAGCCCCACAACTACAACCACTGAATCTACAACCACAACCAGCCCCACAACTACAACCACCGAATCTACAACCACAACCAGCCCCACAACTACAACCACTGAATCTACAACCACCGAATCTACAACCACCGAATCTACAACCACAATCAGCCCCACAACAACCACCGAATCTACAACCACTGAATCTACAACCACTGAATCTACAACCACCGAATCTACAACCACCTCCAGCCCCACAACAACCACTGAATCTACAACCCCCACCAGCCCCACAACTACAACCACATCCAGCCCTACAACCACCACAACTACAACCACCACAACTACAACCACCACAACTACAACAACCAGCCCCACAACCACCCCAGGTACCTCCTACCCCCATCCCTTTATCCCCCTTCCCTTCCCCTGCCCCATATTCTCCAGCCCCACTGATTTCTCCCCCTATATCTTCTCCCTATAGGGCACTGTGAGAACGGGGGCACGTGGATCAATGGGGGCTGTGTGTGCCCCGAAGACTTTGAAGGGGAAACCTGCAGCTACGCAAAGGATCGGATCGACACCACAACCGGTACCGGCCCTATAGGGTCCATAGGGTCCCATAGGGTCTGGGTTTGGGGTTATGGGGGATGCATAGAGTCCATAGGGTCCCATAGGGTCCATCAGGTCCCATAGGTTCCCATAGGGTCCCACAGGGTCCAGGTTTGGGGTTATGGGGGATGCATAGAGTCCATAGGGTCCCATAGGGTCCATCAGGTCCCATAGGGTCCCATAGGTTCCCATAGGGTCCCACAGGGTCCAGGTTTGGGGTTATGGGGGATGAATAGGGTCCCATAGGGTCCCATAGGGTCTGGGGTTATGGGGGATGCATAGGGTCCATAGGGTCCCATAGGGTCTGGGTTTGGGGTTATGGGGGATGCATAGAGTCCATAGGGTCCTATAGGGTCCATCGGGTCCCATAGGGTCTGGGTTTGGGGTTATGGGGGATGCATAGGGTCCTATAGAACCCACATTTGGGGTTATGGGGTCATCAGTGTGCACAGGGCCCTATAGGATCTGACTTTAGGGTTATGGGGTATGTACAGGGCCCCATAGGATCCAGGTTTGGGGTCTTTGGGGTTTTCCCCTTTCTCCTCTTTTTGGGGTCATTTAGGGCCTTTTGGGGTCATTTGGGGTCCTTGGGATTTACCCCTTTCATCTCTTTTTGGGGTAATTTGGGGTCTTTGGGACTTTCCCATTTTCCCTCTTTTTGGGGTCATTTGGGGCCTTTTGGGGTCTCGACTTTTTTAGGGTCAAGAGACCTTTTGGGATCTCCTTTTTGGGGTCTTTTCTGTTTTTATGGGGTTTCTTTGGGGGATTTTGGGGTCGGGATTTTGTTTTTTACCCATTTTTGACTCTTTTTTCCCCCCAAATCACAGCGGAAACCAATGGGACGGTGCCTGTCGAGGTCCGGGTCACTAATAGGGTTTTTGAGGAGGAGCTCCTTGATAACACATCACAACCCTATAAGAGCTTCGTGGAGCAATTCAGCATGCAGGTCAGACCCTAAATGGGACCCCAAAAGGGGGATGGAGACCCCCATAATGCGGATGGGGATCCTAAATGGGGAGACCCTAAAAGGGATGGAGACCCCTATAATGGGGATGGGGATCCTAAATGGGGAGACCCTAAAAGGGGGATGGGGACCCTAAATGGGGAGGGGAGACCCTAAAAGGGATGGAGACCCCTATAATGGGGATGGAGACCCTAAAAGGGGGATGGGAACCCTAAAAGGGATGGGGACCCCCATAATGGGGATGTGGGACCTCATAATGGGAATGGGGACCCTAAATGGGGAGGGGGGACCCTAAAAGGGGAATGGAGACCCCCATAATGGGGCTTGGGACTCCCATAAGGGGATGGGGACCCCATAATGGGGGTGTGGGACCCTAAAAGGGGATGGAGACCCCATAATGGGGCTGTTGACCCCATAATGGGGATGGGGACCCCATAATGGGGATGTGGGACCCTAAATGGGGGTGTGGGACCCTAAAAGGGGGATGGAGACCCCATAATGGAAATGGGGACCCCATAATGGGGGTGTGGGACCCTAAATGGGGATGGAGACCCCATAATGGGAATGGGGACCCCATAATGGGGGTGTGGGACCCTAAATGGGGATGGAGACCCCTATAATGGGGATGGGGACCCCATAATGGGGGTGTGGGACCCTAAAAGGGGATGGAGACCCCATAATGGGGCTGTTGACCCCATAATGGGGATTGGGACTCCCATAGGGGGATTGGGACCCCATAATGGGGATGGGGGACCCTAAATGGGGATGGAGACCCCTATAATGGGGCTGTTGACCCCACAATTGCCCCCCCCCCCACCAGATGGATCCGGTCTATAAGAACATTGAGGGTTATCGGGGCATCCAAGTCCTACAGCTCAGGTATGGGGGGGGGGGGGGGGAGACCCCAAAAGACCCCATTAAGGGAGGGGGAGGGGAGGGACCCCAATTGACCCCATTGAAAGGGGGGGGTAACCATGTGACCTCCCCCCCCCACGTGATCTTCCCCCCTCCCCCCCCCCACGCACGGACACCCCCACGTGACATCCCCCCCCCTACGTCACGTGATCTCCCTCACCACGATCCCCACCCCCCCCACCCCGGGACCCCCCCCCCCACGTGACACCCACCCTACGTCACATGACCTCCCCCCACCACGTGACAACCCCCCCCCGGACCCCCCACCATCACCACGTGACACCCTACGTCACACGCCCGCCTCCTCACCACGTGATCTCCCCCTTCCCGGACCCCCCCCACCTTCCCCACGTGATATCTACCCTAAGTCACATGACCACCCCCCCCCCCCCCCCCCCGCGTTTGGCCAATAGGAACGGCAGCATCATCGTGGATCACGTGGTGCTGGTGTCGCTCCGTGTGACGTCACAGACGGCGCAGCAGCTGCAGAACGTGACGCAAAGCATCACGGAGCGCGTGCAGGGCGCGGCCGGAAACTGCAGCACCGGAAGTGGGGTAATGGCGGGAAACGGGGCGGTAATGGCGGGAAACGGGGGGGTAATGGCGGGAAATGGGGGGTAATGGCGGGTAATGGGGGGGGAATGGCGGGTAATGGGGGGGGAATGGCGGGTAACGGGGGGGTAATGGCGGGAAATGGGGGTAATGGGGGAGTAATGGGGGCAATGGGGGATAATGGGGGGTAATGGCGGGAAATGGGGGGGAATGGCGGGAAATGGGGGGGAATGGCGGGAAATGGGGGCAATGGGGGTAATGGGGCAATGGGGGGGTCAATGGGGGGTAATGGGGAGTAATGGCAGGTAATGGGGGGTAATGGGGGCAATGGGGGGTAATGGGGGCTTATGGAGCTATGGGGACTTATGGGGTCAATGGGGGGTAATGGGGGGGATGTGGGGGTAATGGGGTCAATGGGGGCAGTGGGGGTAATGGGGGGCTATGGGGGATATAGGGCTTGTGGGGTCAATGGGGGATATGGGGTCAATGGGGGGTAATGGGGGGATGTGGGGGCAATGGGGGCTTATGGGATCAATGGGGGCTATGGGGACATTGGGGTCAATGGGGGGATTATGGGGGCTATAGGGCTTATGGGGTCAATAGGGGCTATGGGGGTAATGGGGGGTAATGGAAACATTGGGGTCAATGGGGGGATGTGGGGGCTATGGGTAAATGGGGTCAATGGGGAGATGTGGGGGCTATGGGGTTAATGAGGGATAATGGGGGCTATGGGGTCAATGGGGACATTGGGGTCAATGGGGGCTATGGGGTTAATGGGCGGATGTGGGGGCTATGGGGGTAATGGGGGGCTATGGGGGTAATGGGGTAATGGGGCTATAGGGACTTACGGGGTCAATGGGGCCATTGGGGTCAATGAGGGCTATGGGGGTAATGGGGGGTAATGGGGTAAATGGGGATAACGGGGTCAATGGGGGCTATGGGGTCAATGGGGGTAATGGGGGATGTGAGATGTGGGTGTAATGGGGGACTATGGGGGATATAGGGCTTATGGGGTCAATGGGGACACTGGGGTCAATGGGGGCTATGGGGGTAATGGGGGATATAGGGCTTATGGGGTCAATGGGGGCAATGGGGACATTGGAGACAATGGAGGCTATGGGGGTAATGGGGGCTATGGGGGTAATGGGGGTAATGGGACATTGGGGTCAATGGGGGCTATGGGGACATTGGGGACCCCTCCCCATGCCCCCCCCCATGATGTCCCCGTTGTCCCCAGATCTCTGCTTCTCTAATGTCACCGTTAAGAGCGGATCGCTCGATGAGTTCAATGCCACCGGTGAGACCCCAAAAGGGACCCGACAATTGGGGGGACCCCAAATAGGGACCCCAAATAGGACCCAACAATGGGGGGACCCCAAAAGGGACCCATCCATTAAGGAGACCCCAAAAGGGACCCATCAATGGGGAGACCCCAAAAGGGACCCCAAATAGGACCCAACAATGAGGGGACCCCAAAAGGGACCCCAAATAGGACCCAACAATGGGGGGACCCCAAAAGGGACCCCAAATGGGACCCCCAAATAGGACCCATCCATTAAGGAGACCCCAAATGCGACCCATCAATAGGGTGACCCCAAAAGGGACCCATTTATTAAGGGGACCCCAAATGGGACCCATCCATTAAGGAGACCCCAAAAGGGACCCATCAATGGGATCACCCCAAAAGGGACCCATCAATGGGGAGACCCCAAAAGGGACCCCAAATAGGACCCAACAATGGGGAGACCCCAAAAGGGACCCATCCATTAAGGAGACCCCAAAATGGGACCCAACAATAAGGGGGGAACCCAAAAGGGACCCCAAATGGGACCTGACAATGGGGCCATCCCAAAAGGGCCCCATCTATTAAGGAGACCCCAAATGGGGGGACCCCAAAAGGGACTCATCCATTAAGGAGACCCCAAAAGGGACCCATCAATAGGGGCACCCCAAAAGGGACCCATCCATTAAGGGGACCCCAAAAGGGACCCCAAATAGGACCCATCCATTAAGGAGACCCCAAAAGGGACCCATCCATTAAGGGCACCCCAAAAGGGACCCATTTATTAAGGAGACCCCAAAAGGGACCCCCAACGATGACGTCACCCCTCGTGATGACGTCACCCCCTCGCGATGACGTCACCCCTCACGATGACGTCACTCTTCCCCCCCCCCAGCCTTCTGCCAGGCCGTGGCCCCGCCCCCTTTCTCGTCCTTCTATTACCCGTCGTTCAGCTCCGCCGGCGTTTCCTGCATCACCAACTGCACCGAAGGAGCTGCAGGGAGCATCCACTGCCGCTGGGGGCGCTGCAGAGTCACCAGGAGCGGCCCGCAGTGCTTGTATGTATGGGGGGCGCTATATGGGGGCCAGCCCCTATA
>NW_027315668.1:0-48342 GCF_039878825.1 Excalfactoria chinensis
CTCGGAACGGATCCGAGCGGCGTAATCCAGGTCCGGGATGCGGCGGCGCGAAGCAAAGAGCGATAAAGAGCCAAGGCCTCTCGGCGGAGATCGGCTCCCGCCATTGGGAACCGCGTCCTGCGGGGTTCGTTAATGACGTTATGTTAATTAGTATGTTAATTAGTTATGTTAATTAGTTGTGTTAATTAATTAAGGCGTAATTAACGGGTTGGGTTAAAGGGGGCGGAGCGGACTAGGCCGCACTCACCGCTACACCGCGGCGTCGCTGCTTTGCTGCGTCACTTCCGCTTCCGCCGCGCTACGCGTTGATTGGATGAAAGCGATAGCGCTGATTGGGTGAAGGAAATAAGGCGGGGCTAACAACGAGGATCCGCCCACTTAGGGGCGGGGAAATGAGGGACGGGGGTCGGTCTGTGATTGGGTGTGGGGAAGGAGGGGCGGGGCTAACGCGGAGGCCACGCCCACTTGGGGAATTAAGGGATGAATGGGACGGTCCGGACCCGGAAGTAAAGGGGAAAAGAGAAGAAATAGGGCTTAAAAATGGGGATAAAAAGGGGGAGAAATGGGAAAAGAAAGGAACGGAATGGCCAAAAGGGGGAAAAAGTGATAAAAGAGTGAAAGGTGGGATGGGAAATGGGGGAAAAAATGGGCAAAAAGAAAGAAAAAGGGGGAAAAAGAGAAGGAAAAGGGGAAAAAATAGGGAAAAAAGGGGAAAAATGGGAAGAAATGGAGTAAAAGGGGATTTGGGGCTGCGGAAAATGGGGAGAAAAGGGGGGGGGGGAACAGGAGGGGGAGAGGAAGGGGGGAGGGGGAAGAGGGAGGAGAAGGGGGGAGGGATTGGGGGGGGGGGAGGAGGGAGGGGGGGATTGGGGGAAGGGAAGGGGGAGAGGAGGAGGGGAAGAGGAGAAAGGGGAGAGGGGAAGGGAGGGGGTGGGAGGGGTAGGAAGAGGAGAGGGAGAGGGGGGGGGAGGAGGAGGAGAGGAGGTGAGGGGGAGAAGGGGAGGGGGGAGAGAGGAGGAAGTAGGGGAGGGGTAGGAAGAGGAAGGGGGGGAGGTGGAGGGAGAGGGGGGAGAGGGGAATGAGGGGTAGGAAGAGGGGGGGTATGAAGAGTGGTGGGGGGAAGGAAGATGGGGGAGAGAGGGAGGAAGAGGAGGGGGAGGGGGGAAGGGAAGGGGGTAAGGGGGAGTAGGGGAGGGGGAAGGGGGAAAAGGAGAGGGGGAGAGAGGAGGAAGGGGGGGAGGGGAGGAAGAGGGGGGAGAGGAGAAAGAAGGGGTGTGAGGGGTAGGAAAGGGGGGGGTATGAAGAGTGGGGGGGAGGACGATGGGGGAGAGGAGGAAGAGGTGGAGGGAGGAGGAGGAGAGGGTGGAGGGATAGAGAAGGGGGTAAGGGGGAGTAGGAGGGAGAAGGGGGGGAGGGGGGAAAGGGGAGGGGGGAGAGAGGAGGAAGGGGGGGAGGGGGAGGCTAGAGGAGGGGGGGTATGGAGAGTAGGAAGAGGGGGGAGAGGAGAAGGGTGAGGGGTAGGAAGGGGGGGGGTAGGAAGAGTAAGAGGGGGGGAGGAAGATGGAGGAAGGAGGGGAGGGGAGGAGAAGGAGAGGGGGGAGAGGAAGAGAAGGGGGTAAGGGGGAGGAAGGAGGGGAGGGGGTAAGGGGGGGAGGGAGGAAAAGGGGAGTGGTAGGAGGAGGAGGGGGGGTATGAAGAGTAGGGGGGGAGGGGGGAGGAAGAGGAGGGGGAGGGGAGGAGAGGGGGAGGGGAAGAGAAGTGGGAGAGGGGGAGGGAGGGGGTAAGGGGGAGTAAGGGAGGGAGAAGGGGGGAGGGGGAGGAGGGGAGGGGGAGAGAGGAGGAAGGGAGGGGAGAGGGGAGGAGAGGGGGGTGAGGGGTAGGAAGAGGAGGGGGGGAGGGGGAGGAAGACGGGGGGGGGGAGAGGAGGGGGGGTATAAAGAGTGAGGGGGGGAGGGGAGGAGGAAGAAGAGGGGGAGGGGAGGAGGAGAGGGGGGAGGGGAGGAGAAGGGGGGGAGGGGTAGGAAGAGGGGGGGTATTAAGAGTAGGAGGGGGGGAGGTGGAGGAAGAGAGGGAGGGAGAGTGGGGGGGGGGGGAGGAGGGGGGAGAAGAAGGGGGGGATGGGGGAAGGATGATCCCCTCCCAGCCTCTGATTTGGGTATAGAAATGGGCTTTTGGGGGCGTGAAGTGAAAACGGCCCTTTTGGGGATTGCCGGCGCCGTTTTAGGGTGAGAAACGATGGTTTTGGGGATGGGGTTTTAAGGCTGAGCGTTGGCCCCATTACTGCCCCAACCCCAATCCCCCATAAGTGCTGATCTGGGGCTATTTGGGGTCAATCGAAGCCCTCCCAGGCGAAGACAGAAGGAGCGGAGGCGGCGCTGTTCCAAAACGACCTTGTTTTACCCCAAAATTCAGCCCTCAGAGCTCATCCAACCCGTCGTCTTCCTCTGGGTAATCCCCCACCGTGACTCGCTGCGGGCGCACGAAGGCCCCGTAGGGATGGGGGCACTCGAAGTAACGGCGGCCACCGACACTGCGGGGACATGGGGTGTATGGGGACAACATTAGGGCCTTGGGGACACCATTGGGGACGTCTATGGGTATTTGAGGACGTCTATGGGTACTTGGGGACATCATTAGGGCCTTGGGGACACCATTGGGGGCATCTATGGGTACTTGGGGACACCACTGGGGACATAATTAGGGCCTTGGGGACACCATTAAGGCCTTGGGGACACCATTAGGGACATCTATGGGTACTTGGGGACACCATTAGGGCCTTGGGGACACCATTGGGGACATATTTAGGGCCTTGGGGACACCACTGGGGATGTCTATGGGTACTTGGGGACACCATTGGGGCCTTGGGGACACCATTAGGGACATCTATGGGTACTTGGGGACACCATTGGGGATGTCTATGGGTACTTGGGGACACCATTAGGGCCTTGGGGACACTATTGGGGACACCATTAAGGCCTTGGGGACACCACTGGGGATGTCTATGGGTACTTGGGACACCATTGGGGGCCTTGGGGACACCATTAGGGACATCTATGGGTACTTGGGGACACCATTGGGGACATCGTTAGGGCCTTGGGAACATCGTTAGGGACATCTATGGGTACTTGGGGACACCATTAGGGCCTTGGGGACACCATTGGGGATGTCTATGGGTACTTGGGGACATCATTAGGGCCTTGGGGACACCATTGGGGACATATTTAGGGCCTTGGGGACACCATTGGGGACGTCTATGGGTACTTGGGGACACCATTAGGGCCTTGGGGACACCATTGGGGACATATTTAGGGCCTTGGGGACACCATTAGGGCCTTGGGGACACCATTAGAGATGTCTATGGGTACTTGGGGACATCTATGGGTACTTGGGGACACCATTAGGGCCTTGGGGACACCATTAGGGACATCTATGGGTACTTGGGGACACCATTGAGGCCTTGGGGACACCATTGGGGACATCGTTAGGGCCTTGGGGACATCATTAGGGACATCTATGGGTACTTGGGGACACCATTAGGGCCTTGGGGACACCACTGGGGACACCATTAGGGCCTTGGGGACACCATTGGGGACATCTATGGGTACTTGGGGACACCACTGAGGGACATCTATGGGTACTTGAGGACATCTATGGGTACTTGGGGACACCATTAGGGCCTTGGGACGCCATTAGGGACATCTATGGGTACCTGGGGACACCATTAGGGCCTTGGGGACACCATTAGGGACATCTATGGGTACTTGAGGACATCTATGGGTACTTGGGGACACCATTAGGGCCTCGGGGACATCTATGAGCCCCTTGGGGACATGTATGGGCATTTGGGGACACCTGTTTAGGGACAGCACTGGGCCATTGGGGACACCTATGGGATCCCTTGGGGACACTGGAGGACATCCATTGTGTTGGGGACAACTATGGAGCCATGGGGACCTTTATAGGGGACCCATGGGGACACTATTGCCATTGGGCTTGGGACCACTAGTGACCCATAGGGACCCCCTTAGGGACATGTGGGGACACTGGGGACACCGTGGGCCACCTCTGCTGTTGTGTTTGGGGCCAGAAGGGACCCAAGGGGACATGTGGGGACATCCCCCCCCATACCTGCCATCGTGTTTGCCCACCGGCTCATCATAGCGGACCCCGACCCAATGTCCAGGTTTGAAAGTCAGTGAGCCCTATGGGATGAGGGAGGGGGGGGGAAGAGAAAGGGGGCATGGGGTGAGCGCTGGGGGGGCTGCTTGGGGTCATATGGGGTTATTTGGGGTCACAAGGGGTCACTAGGGTCATATGGGGTTATTTGGGGTCACATGGGGCCTTTTGGGGTCATATGGGGTTATTTGGGGTCACAAGGGGTCACTTAGGGTCATATGGGGTTATTTGAGGTCACACAGGGCCTTTTGAGGTCACAGGGGGCCATTTTTGGGGTCACAAGGGGTCACTTAGGGTCATATGGGGTTATTTGGGGTCACAAGGGGCCATTTTTGGGGTCACTTAGGGTCATATGGGGCTATTTGGGGTCACAAGGGGTCACTTAGGGTCATATGGGGTTATTTGGGGTCACAAGGGGTCACTTAGGGTCATATGGGGCCTCTTGGGGTCACATGGGGTCACTTAGGGTCATATGGGGCTATTTGGAATCACAAGGGGTCACTTAGGGTCACATGGGGTTATTTGGGGTCATATGGGGTTATTTGGGGTCACAAGGGGTCACCTAAGGTCATATGGGGCCTCTTGGGGTCCTTAGGGTCATTTGGGGTCACAAGGGGTCACTTAGGGTCATACGGGGCTATTTGGGGTCACAAGGGGTCACTTAGGGTCATATGGGGTTATTTGGGGTCACAAGGGGTCACCTAGGGTCATATGGGGTTATTTGGGGTCACAAGGGCCTCTTGGGGTCACACAGGGCCATTTGGGGTCACACGGGGTTCCCTGGTCCCATTTAGGAACCCCCGGTCCCATCTAGTTCCCCCTGGTCCCATTTAGGTTCCCATTTGGGTTCCAATTTGGGTTCCCATTTAGGTTCCCATTTAGAAACCCCCGGTCCCATTTAGGTTCCCCATTCCCATTTAGGTTCCCTGGATCCCATCTAGTTCCCCTGGTCCCATTTAGGTTCCCATTTGGGTTTCAATTTGGGTTCCCATTTGGGTTCCCTGGTCCCATTTAGGTTCCCATTTGGGTTCCAATTTGGGTTCCCATTTAGCTTCCCTGGTTCCCATTTAGGTTCCCATTTAGGAACCCCTGGTCCCATTTAGGTTCCCTGGATCCCATCTAGTTCCTCCTGGTCCCATTTGGGGTCCCTGGTCCCATTTAGGTTCCAATTTGGGATCCCATTTGGGTTCCCATTTAGGTTCCCATTTCCGTTCCCATTTGGGTTCCCTGGACCCATTTAGGGTCCCATTTGGGGTCCCATTTGGGGTCCCATTTGGGGTCCCTGGACCCATTTAAGTTCCCATTTGGGTTCCCATTTGGGGTCCCTGGTCCCATTTAGGTTCCCATTTCCGTTCCCATTTAGGTTCCCATTTCCGTTCCCATTTAGGTCCCCCGGATCCCATTGATTTCCCCGGTTCGGTTCCGTACCCACGTACGCGATGGTTCCGCGGTGCTGTGGCTGTCCCGGTACGCTGACCAAGCAGCGACTTCCGGGTGTCATGGCGGCCGCCAGCTCCGCCTCTTCCGCCCGTCGTTGTTCCGCTTCCGCCCCGCGCTGCCGCTCCGCCTCCTCGTCGAACCGACCCCAACGGCGCCGCCGGAGGAAGGAACGGACCGAGTCTGGGGGGATAAAGGGGGATAAAGGGGGACTGAGAGCCATTAAGGAGCTGAGAGCCACTGGGGGCAATGGGGGGCTGAGAGCCATTGGGGTCAAGGGGGGGCTGAGAGCCATTGGGGGGCTGAGAGCCATTGAGGGCAATGGGGGGGGCTGAGAGCCATTGGGGGGCTGAGAGCCATTGAGGGCAATGGGGGGCTGAGAACCATTGGGACAATGGGGGGGGGGGGCCATTTGGGACTATGGGGGGCACTGAGAGCCATTGGGGGCTGTGAGCCATTGGGATCAATGGGGGGCTGAGAGCCATTGGGGGGCTGAGAGCCATTGGGGTCAATGGGGGGGGGGGGCTGAGAGCCATTAAGGGGCTGAGAGCCATTGGGGGCAATGGGGGGCTGAGAGCCATTGGGGGGCTGAGAGCCATTGGAGTCAATGGGGGGTCTGAGAGCCATTGGGGGGCTGAGAGCCATTGGGGTCAATGGGGGGCTGAGAGCCATTGGGGGGCTGAGAGCCATTGGGTACAATGGGGGGCTGAGAGCCATTGGGGGCAATGGTGGGGGGGGCTGAGAGCCATTGGGGATAATGGGGGGGGGGGGCTGAGAGCCATTGGGGACAACGGGGGGCTGAGAGCCATTGGGGACAACGGGGGGGGGGGGGGGCTGAGAGCCATTGGGGATAATGGGGGGGGTGAGAGCCATTGGGGTCAATGGGGGGGTGAGAGCCATTGGGGTCAATGGGGGGGACTGAGAGCCATTGGGGATAATGGGGGGGGGGGGGGCTGAGAGCCACTGAGGATAATGGGGGGCTGAGAGCCATTGGGGACTATGGGGGGGCTGAGAGTCATTGGGGGGCTGTGAGCCATTGGGGTCAATGGGGGCCTGAGAGCCATTGGGGACTATGGGGGGCTGAGAGTCATTGGGAGGCTGTGAGCCATTGGGGGCAATGGTGGGGGTGAGAGCCATTGGGGACTATGGGGGGGGCTGAGAGCCATTGGGGGGGCTGAGAGCCATTGGGGACACTTAAAGACCCCTGGGGACAATGAGGGACCCTTGGAGGGGACCCTGAGAACCCTTGGGGACAATAGGGGACACATGGAGGGGACCCTGAGATCCCTTGGGGGCACTTAAGGACCCCTGGGGACAGTGGGGAACCCTTGGGGACAATAGGGGGTTCTTGGAGGGGACCCTGAGATCCCTTGGGACACTGAAGGACCCCTGGGGACAATAGGAGATCCTTGGGGACTATAAGGGACCTTTGGAGGGGACCCTGAGAACCCTTGGGGACAATGGGGAGCAATGGAGGGCAGACCCCAAGAACCCTTGGGGACATTTAAGAACCCTTGGGGACAATAGGTGACCCTTGGGACAATGGAGGGGACCCTGAGATTCCTTGGGGACAATGAGGGACCCTTGGGACAATAGGTGACCCTTGGAGGGGACCCTGAGCTCCCCTGGGGACACTTAAGGACCCCTGGGGACAATGGGAGACCCTTGGGGACAATGGAGGGGACCCTGAGATTCCTTGGGGACAATGAGGGACCCTTGGGGACAACAGGTGACCCTTGGAGGAGACCCTGAGATCCATTAGGGACAATGGGGGACCCTTGGAGGGGACCCTGAGATCCCTTGGGGACACTTAAGGACCCCTGGGGACAATAGGGGACCTTTGGAGGGGACCCTGAGCTCCCCTGAGGACACTGAAGGACCCCTGGGGACAATAGGAGACCCTTGGGGACAATAAGGGACCTTTGGAGGGGACCCTGAGCTCCCTTGGGGACACTTAAGGACCCTTGGGGACAATGGAGGGGACCCTGAGATTCCTTGGGGACAATGAGGGGCCCTTGGGGACAATAGGTGACCCTTGGAGGAGACCCTGAGATCCTTTGGGGACATAGGGGACACGTGGGGACAATAGGGGACACAAGGAGGGGACCCTGAGCTCCCTTGGGGACACTTAAGGACCCTTGGGGACAATGGAGGGGACCCTGAGATCCCTTGGGGACACTTAAGGACCCCTGGGGACAATGGGGCACCCTTTGGGGACACAGCTGAGCTTCTGGGGGTGGTGACAGTGGGGTGACACAATGGGGGGGGTGGGGGGGGGGGTGTCACCTGTACGTTTGTCGTAGTCACTGTCGGCCATCTCATATTTGGGGACCTGGGAGACGTCCTCAAACTGCCCCATGCGGCCACCGCTGCGGTCTGTCACCTATGGGGACAGTTGGGGACATTGGAGATGGGGGTTGGGGACAACAGGAAAGGGGGATGGGATGGGTTGGGGACATTGGAGATGGGGGTTGGGGACATTGGAGATGGGTTGGGGACATTGAGAAGGGGGATGGGATGGGTTGGGGACATTGGAGATGGGGGTTGGGGACATTGGAGATGGGGGTTGGGGACATTGGAGATGGGTTGGGGACATTGAGAAGGGGGATGGGATGGGTTGGGGACATTGGAGATGGGGGTTGGGGACAACAGGAAAGGGGGATGGGATGGGTTGGGGACATTGGAGATGGGGGCTGGGGACATTGGAGATGGGGTTGGAGACATTGGAGATGGGGGCTGGGGACATTGGAGATGGGGGCTGGGGACATTGGAGATGGGTTGGGGACACTGGAGATGGGGATTGGGGACATTGAGAAGGGGGATGGGATGGGTTGGGGACATTGGAGATGGGGGTTGGGGACAGCAGGGGTGAGCAGGGGATGCCAGGAATGGGGTTGGGGACACTGGAGATGGGTTGGGGACACCAGAAGGGGGTTGGGGACAGTAGGGATGGGTTGGGGACATTGGGAAGGGGGATGGGTTGGGGGCAGCAGGGATGGGTTGGGGACATCAGAAAGGGAATGGGGATGGGGACACCAGAAGGGAGTTGGGGACATCAGGAAGAGGGTCGAGATGGGTTGGGGACACTGGAGATGGGTTGGGGACACTGGAGATGGGGGTTGGGGACACTGGAGATGGGGGTTGGGGACATCAAGGGACGCTCTGGGAAGAGGTTTGGGGGTCGGTTTGGGGACACTGGGATAGAATTTGGGGACAATAAGAATGGGTTGGGGACGCAGGATGGAGCATGGGAACCTGTGAGGGACATTGGGGGACACATTGGGGACACTGGGGCTGTGCTGGGGACATGGGGACGGGGTGTGGGGACTCCCACTAGGGATATTTGGGGACACCAAAGGCACACTGGGGACACTGGGGCCATGCTAGGGATGTGGGGACACTATGGGGTCATTTGGGGACACCAAGGGCACAATGGGGTCACACTGGGATGTGGCGTGGGGACACAATGGGGACATCAAGGGCATGCTGGGGACTTTGGGGACACATTGGGGACACTGGGGCCATGCTGGGGACACAATGGGGTCATTTGGGGACACCAAGGGCACAATGGGGTCACACTGGGGATGTGGCGTGGGGACACAATGGGGACATGTAGGGACATCAAGGGCATGCTGGGGTCATTTGGGGACGCTGGGGCCATGCTGGGGACACAATGGGGTCATTTGGGACACAATGGGGACACAATGGGGTCATTTGGGGACACAATGGGGTCATTTGGGGACACAATGGGGACACAATGGGGTCATTTGGGGACACAATGGGGTCATTTGGGGACACCAAGGGCACACTGGGGACTTTAGGGACACAATAGGGACATCAGGGCTGCATTGGGGATATGGGGTTGGGGTATGGGGGGAGGCAATGGGGACATCTGGGGCCACAATGGGGCCATACTAAGGATGTGGGGATGGGGTGTGGGGCCACAATGGGGTCATTTGGGGACACCAAGGACACATTGGGGACATCAGGGCTGCATTGGGGATATGGGGTTGGGGTATGGGGGGGGGGGAAATGGGGACATCTGGGGGACACCAAGGGTACACTGGGGCCACATTGGGGCCACATTAGGGATGTGGAGATGGGGTGTGGGGCCACAATGGGGTCATTTGGGGCCACAATGGGGTCATTTGGGGCCACAATGGGGTCATTTGGGGCCACAATGGGTCATCTGGGGCCACAATGGGGTCATCTGGGGCCACAATGGGGTCATCTGGGGGACACCAAAGGCACATTGGGGACAGTGCGGACATATTGGGGATATAGGGGCCACACTGGGGATATGGGGATGGGGACAATGGGGTCACCAAGGGCACACTGGGAACCCATTGGGGTCATACTGGGGACACTGGGACTGTGGGGACACAATGGGGACATTGTGGATACGAGGACCCCCATTGGGGACACTGGGGTGCAGTGGGGATGCTGTGTGGGGTCAGGAGCTGAATAAGGACAGCAGGGAAGGGGACACAATGGGGACTCACGTGCAGCCCGCAGCCGTCGCTGACAGGGAAGGATCCAAGCAGGGCATCGTCGGGCTCCAGGCGGGCCAGCAGCTCCCCACCAGCACCACGCAGCTCCAGCTCCATCCATGGGGCTGAGATCCCCACTACCAGCTCCAGCTTGTGCTGTGGGGACACATGGGGTGCTATAGGGTCACACAGGGGCCCTATAGGGTCAAATCAGGGCCTAGAGGGTCCTACAAAGCCCCATGGGGTCCTCTGGGGTGTTATGGGGTCCTATAGGGTCCTACGGAGCAGCTCCAGCTCCATCCATGGGGATGAGACCCCCACTACCAGCTCCAGCTTGTGCTGTGGGGACACATGGGGTGCTATAGGGTCACACAGGGGTCCTATAGGGTCAAATCAGGGCCTAGAGGGTCCCACAGAGCCCCATGGGGTCCTATGGGGTCCTATAGTGTCCTACAGAGCAGCTCCAGCTCCATCCATGGGGCTGCAACTCCCACCATCAGCTCCAGCTTGTGCTGTGGGGACACATGGGGTGCTATAGGGTCACACAGGGGCCCTATAGGGTCAAATCAGGGCCTAGAGGGTCCCCACAGAGCCCCATGGGGTCCTATAGGGTCCTACAGAGCAGCTCCAGCTCCATCCATGGGGCTGAGATCCCCACTACCAGCTCCAGCTTGTGCTGTGGGGACACATGGGATGCTATAGGGTCACACAGGGGCCCTATAGGGTCAAATCAGGGCCTAGAGGGTCCCACAGAGCCCCATGGGGTCCTATAGGGTCCTACAGAGCAGCTCCAGCTCCATCCATGGGGCTGAGATCCCCACTACCAGCTCCAGCTTGTGCTGTGGGGACACATGGGGTGCTATAGGGTCACACAGGGGCCCTATAGGGTCAAATCAGGGCCTAGAGGGTCCCACAGAGCCCCATGGGGTCCTATAGGGTCCTACAGAGCAGCTCCAGCTCCATCCATGGGGCTGAGATCCCCACCACCAGCTCCAGCTTGTGCTGTGGGGACACACATGGGGTGCTATAGGGTCACACAGGGGCCCTATAGGGTCAAATCAGGGCCTAGAGGGTCCTACAGAGCCCCATGGGGCCCTCTGGGGTGTTATGGGGTCCCATAGGGTCCTACGGAGCAGCTCCAGCTCCATCCATGGGGCTGAGATCCCCACCACCAGCTCCAGCTTGTGCTGTGGGGACACATGGGATGCTATAGGGTCACACAGGGGCCCTATAGGGTCAAATCAGGGCCTAGAGGGTCCTACAGAGCCCCATGGGGTCCTATAGGGTCCTACAGAGCAACTCCAGCTCCATCCATGGGGCTGAGATCCCCACCACCAGCTCCAGCTTGTGCTGTGGGGACACATGGGATGCTATAGGGTCACACAGGGGCCCTATAGGGTCAAATCAGGGCCTAGAGGGTCCCACAGAGCCCCATGGGGCTGAGATCCCCACCACCAGCTCCAGCTTGTGCTGTGGGGACACATGGGATGCTATAGGGTCACACAGGGGCCCTATAGGGTCAAATCAGGGCCTAGAGGGTCCTACAAAGCCCCATGGGGTCCTCTGGGGTGTTATGGGGTCCTATAGGGTCCTACGGAGCAGCTCCAGCTCCATCCATGGGGCTGAGACACCCACCACCAGCTCCAGCTTGTGCTGTGGGGACACACATTGGGATGCTATAGGGTCACATGGGAGCCCTATAGGGTCAAATCAGGGCCTAGAGGGTCCTACAGAGCCCCATGGGGTCCTCTGGGGTCCTATAGGGTCCTACAGAGCAGCTCCAGCTCCATCCACGGGGCTGAGACCCCCACCACCAGCTCCAGCTTGTGCTGTGGGACACATGGGATGTTATAGGGTCACACAGGGGCCCTATAGGGTCAAATCAGGGCCTAGAGGGTCCTACAGAGCCCCATGGGGTCCTCTGGGGTGTTATGGGGTCCCATAGGGTCCTACGGAGCAGCTCCAGCTCCATCCATGGGGCTGCAACTCCCACCATCAGCTCCAGCTTGTGCTATGGGGACACACAAGGTCCTAGAGGGTCAGGTAGGGGTCTTATAGGGTCAGGTAGGGGTCCCACAGAGCCCAATGGGGTTCTATAGGGTCCTACAGAGCAGCTCCAGTTCTACACACTGCGCCACTGCCCCCACCACCAGCTCCAGCTTCTTCTATGGGGATTATGGGGGCCTATAGCGTCCCACAGAGCCCTATAAGATGTTATGGGATCCCCTTGTGCAGACCCCATGAAGGTGCAATGATGGGGAGCCAGGCCCGTGCAGGCTCCAATAAGGCCCCATTATCTCCCATTGAAAGACCCCAGACCCCTTTAGGACCCAAGAAGAAGCCCCAGGCCTTGTTAGGCCCTGTTATTCCCCACTAAAAGACCCCATAACCCTTCAGGCCCACTAAGGCCCCTTCACGACCCCACTAAGGCCCCTTCAGGTCCCATTAAGGCCCCTTCAGGTCCCATTAAGGCCCCTTCAGGTCCCACTAAGGCCCCTTCAGGTCCCACTAAGGCCCCTTCAGGTCCCACTAAGGCCCCTTCAGGTCCCACTAAGGCCCCTTCAGGTCCCACTAAGGCCCCTTCAGGTCCCACTAAGGCCCCTTCAGGTCCCACTAAGGCCCCTTCAGGTCCCACTAAGGCCCCTTCAGGTCCCACTAAGGCCCCTTCAGGTCCCTTCACGACCCCACTAAGGCCCCTTTAGGTCCCACTAAGGCCCCATTAAAGCCCCTTTAGGTCCCACTAAGGCCCCTTTAGGTCCCACTAGGGCCCCTTCAGGTCCCTTCTGGCCCCACTAAGGCCACTTTTAGGCCCCTTTAGGTCCCATTAAGGCCCCTTTTGGCCCCCTTTAGGCCCCTTCAGGTCCCATTAGGTCCCACTAAGGCCCCTTCAGGTCCCTTCACAACCCCACTAAGGCCCCTTTAGGTCCCACTAGGGCCCCATTAGGTCCCATTAAAGCCCCATTATGTCCCACTAAGGCCTCATTATGTCCCCTTTAGGCCCCACTAAGGCCCCTTCAGGTCCCCTTAAAGCCCCTTCAGGCCCCACTAAGGCCCCTTCATGTCCCTTCACGACCCCACTAAGGCCCCTTTAGGTCCCACTAAGGCCCCTTTTGGCTGCCTTTAGGTCCCATTAAGGCCCCTTTAGGTTCCTTCACGACCCCACTAAGGCCTCATTAAAGCCCCTTTAGGTCCCACTAAGGCCCCTTCAGGTCCCTTCACGACCCCACTAATGCCCCTTCAGGCTCCTTTAGGTCCCACTAAGGCCCCATTAAAGCCCCTTCAGGCCCCATTAAAGCCCCTTCAGGCCCCTTTAGGCCCCACTAAGGCCCCATTAAAGCCCCTTTAGGTCCCATTAAAGCCCCTTTAGGTCCCATTAAAGCCCCTTTAGGTCCCACTAAGGCCCCTTCAGGCCCCACTAAGGCCCCTTCAGGCCCCACTAAGGCCCCTTCATGTCCCTTCACGACCCCATTAAGGCCCCTTCAGGTCCCATTAGGTCCCACTAGGGCCCCATTAGGTCCCATTAGGTCCCACTAAGGCCCCTTTTGGCCCCCTTTAGGTCCCATTAAGGCCCCTTCAGGCCCCACTAAGGACCTTTCAGGTCCCACTAAAGCCCCATTAAGGCCCCTTCAGGTCCCTTCTGGCCCCACTAAGGCCACTTTTAGGCCCCTTTAGGTCCCACTACGGCCCATTTGGCCCCCTTTAGGTCCCATTAAGGCCCATTCAGGTCCCACTAAGGCCCCTTTAGGCCCCATTAAGGCCCCTTTAGGCCCCATGATGGAGGCCTAGGCCTCGTCAGGCCTCCCTACCGGCCCCCACACCCCCTTCCGGCCCCGCGCAGACCCCACCTTGAGCTCGCCGACGCTCAGCTCGGTGCCGTAACGCCGCAGAGACGAGAAGGCGCTGAGGCTGCTGCTCACCGCCAGGGACACCGACCCCGGACGCTCCGACCCGGGGCTGCCCAGGCCCGGCCCCGGTTCCGCCATCGCCTTCATCTTGCGGCCCCGCCGCCGCCGCCGCCCCGGCTCTTCTGGAAGCTTCGGCCCGCCCCTCTGAGCCCGCAGCCAATAGGAAGAGGCGACGCGCCCACGCGGAGGTAAGGGAGCCAATAGAGTGCGAGGCTTGATGCTTTCGGCCCGCCCCCAACCGGGGCTTGAGGCCAATGGGAGACGAGGATTGATGGCCAATAAGGGGGAGAGCTGGGAGGTTCGGTCCGCCCCGCGGAGATGATGGACAGTGAGAGGCAACCAACGGGATGACAGTTCGAAGCTCCGGCCCGCCCTCTGGAGGGCTGATGGACAATGGGCTCGGCCAATGGAGTGAGGAGGTTCCGGCAGAGGGGTGGAGCTCGGCCAATGGAGGGGCTGAGTCTTAAAGGGACCGCATCCCTTTCCGCGTACGTTTCCCGTTCCCTTTCCTTTGCCCCATTTCCCACCCATTTTTCCCCTTCCCCATCGACCACCCCATTTCCACACCCGTTTGCTTCCATTTCTCTCAGCTCTCCCATTTATTTGCTCCTTTCCCGACTCATTTCTTCATCCCATCCCCACTTCCCCATTACTTCCCCCTCATTTCCCCATTTACTTCCTCACCATCCCATTTCCTCCTTCATTTCCCCATTTACTTCCTCACCATCCCATTTCCTCCCTTCATTTCCCCATTTACTTCCTCACCATCCCATTTCCTCCCTTCATTTCCCCATTTACTTCCTCACCATCCCATTACTTCCCCCTCATTTCCCCATTTACTTCCTCACCATTCCATTTCCTCCTTCATTTCCCCATTTACTTCCTCACCGTCCCATTTCCTCCTTCATTTCCCCATTTACTTCCTTCCCATCCCATTTCCTCCCCTCATTTCCCCATTTACTTCCTCACCATCCCATTTCCTCCTTCATTTCCCCATTTACTTCCTCACTGTCCCATTTCCTCATTTCCCCATTTACTTCCTCACTGTCCCATTTCCTCCCTTCATTTCCCCATTTACTTCCTCACCATCCCATTACTTCCCCCTCATTTCCCCATTTACTTCCTCACCATCCCATTTCCTCCTTCATTTCCCCATTTACTTCCTTCCCATCCCATTTCCTCCCCTCATTTCCTCATTTACTTCCCCATTACTTCCCCCTCACTTCCCCATTTACTTCCTCACCATCCCATTTCCTCCCTCATTTCCCCATTTATTTCCTCACCATCCCATTTCCTCCCTCATTTCCCCATTTACTTCCTCACCATCCCATTTCCTCCCCTCATTTCCCCATTTACTTCCCCACTTCCCCATTACTTCCCCCTCATTTCCCCATTTACTTCCTCACCATCCCATTTCCTCCTTCATTTCCCCATTTACTTCCTCACCATCCCATTTCCTCCCTCATTTCCCCATTTACTTCCTCACTGTCCCATTTCCTCCCTTCATTTCCCCATTTACTTCCTCACCATTCCATTTCCTCCTTCATTTCCCCATTTACTTCCTCACCGTCCCATTTCCTCCCTCATTTCCCCATTTACTTCCTCACTGTCCCATTTCCTCCCTTCATTTCCCCATTTACTTCCTCACCATCCCATTTCCTCCTTCATTTCCCCATTTACTTCCTTCCCATCCCATTTCCTCCCCTCATTTCCTCATTTACTTCCCCATTACTTCCCCCTCACTTCCCCATTTACTTCCTCACCATCCCATTTCCTCCCTCATTTCCCCATTTACTTCCTCACCATCCCATTTCCTCCCCTCATTTCCCCATTTACTTCCTCACCATCCCATTTCCTGCCTCATTTCCTCATTTATTTCCTCACCAACCCATTTCCTCCCTCATTTCCCCATTTATTTCCCCACCATCCCATTTCCTCCTTCATTTCCCCATTTACTTCCTCACCATCCCATTACTTCCCCCTCATTTCCCCATTTACTTCCTTCCCATCCCATTTCCTCCCCTCATTTCCCCATTTACTTCCTCACCATCCCATTTCCTCCTTCATTTCCCCATTTACTTCCTCACCATCCCATTTCCTCCCCCATTTCCTCATTTATTTCCTCACCATCCCATTTCCTCCCTTCATTTCCCCATTTACTTCCTCATCATCCCATTTCCTCCTTCATTTCCCCATTTATTTCCCCACCATCCCATTTCCTCCCCTCATTTCCCCATTTATCCCCCCATTTCCTCCCCATCATTCCCCCCATCTACTTCCCGCTCACTTCCCCCATTTCCTTCCCCTCATTTCCCCACTGATTTCCCCATTCCCTCCCCTCATCCCCACATCTATTTCCCCATCACTTCCCACATCCCCCCCCTCATTTCCCCATTCATTTCCCCCTCACCCCATCTATTTCCCCATCACTTCCCCCTTCTCCCCCCTCATTTCCACATTGATTTCCCCCTTACTCCCCCCTCACTTCCCCACTGATTTCCCCCTCATTTCCCCCTTACTTCCCCCATTGATTTCCCCATCACTTCCCCCATTCCCTCCCCTCATTTCCCCATTCATTTCCCCACCCCCCCCTCATTCCCCACCTCATTTCCTCATTGATTTCCCCCTCATTTCCGCACTGATTTCCCCCTCATCCCCCCATTCATTTCCCCCATTCTCCCCTCATTTCCCCATTGATTTCCCCATCATCCCCCCATCTATTTCCTGCTCACTTCCCCCATTTCCTTCCCCTCATCCCCCCACTGATTTCCCCCTCATTTCCCCATTGATTTCCCCACTGATTTCCCCCTCATCTCCCCCTCATTTCCCCCTTACTTCCCCCTCACTTCCCCACTGATTTCCCCCTCATCCCATTTCCCCGTTGATTTCCCCATCATTTCCCCATTGATTTCCCCTTCATCCCCCCATCGATTTCCCCATCACTTCCCCCATTCCCCCCCTCATTTCCCCATCCCCCCCTCATTCCCCACCTCATTTCCTCATTGATTTCCCCCTCATTTCCGCACTGATTTCCCTCTCATCCCCCCATTCACTTCCCCATCACTTCCCCCATTCCCCCCCTCATTTCCCCATTGATTTCCCCCTCATCCCCCCATTCATTTCCCCATCACTTCCCCTATTTTGTCCCCTCATTTCCCCATCTATTTCCCCCTCACTTCCCCCATTCCCTCCCCTCATTTCCCCATTCATTTCCCCACTGATTTCCCCTTCATCCCCCCATCTATTCCCCCATTTCCCCTCTCATCCCCCCATTGATTTCCCCATTGCTTCCCCTATTGATTTCCCCATCACTTCCCCCATTCCCCCCCCCATTTCCACATTGATTCCCCCCTTACTCCCCCCTCACTTCCCCACTGCTTTCCCCCTCATCCCCCCTTTGTTTCCCCTACTTCCCCCGTTGATTTCCCCATCATTTCCCCCTTTCCCCTTCTCATTTCCCCATTAATTTCCCCCTCATCCCCCCATTCATTCCCCCATTCCCCCCCTCATTTCCCCATTGATTTCCCCCTCATCCCTACATTTATTTCCCCATCACTTCCCCTATTCCTCACCCATTTCCCTATTGATTTCCCCTTCATCCCCCCATTCATTTCCCCATCACTTCCCCCATTCCCTCCCCTCATTTCCCCATTCATTTCCCCACCCACCCCTCATTCCCCACCTCATTTCCTCATTGATTTCCCCCTCATTTCCGCACTGATTTCCCCCTCATCCCCCCATTCATTTCCCCCATTCTCCCCTCATTTCCCCATTGATTTCCCCATCATCCCCCCATCTATTTCCTGCTCGCTTCCCCCATTTCCTTCCCGTCATCCCCCCACTGATTTCCCCCTCATCTCCCCCTCATTTCCCCCTCACTTCCCCACTGATTTCCCCCTCATCCCATTTCCCTGTTGATTTCCCCCATCATTTCCCCATTGATTTCCCCTTCATCCCCCCATCGATTTCCCCATCACTTCCCCCATTCCCTCCCCTCATTTCCCCATTCATTTCCCCACCCACCCCTCATTCCCCCCCTCATTTCCGCACTGATTTCCCCTTCATCCCCCCATTCACTTCCCCATCACTTCCCCCATCCCCCCCTCATTTCCCCCTTACTTCCCCCTCACTTCCCCCCCCACCTGGAACCCAAACGCCACCACATCCCTCCCCCTTATCAGCGCCGCTTTCTGGACCCCCAGGGGGGTCTGCAGCTCATCCACCTGGAAGGCCAAGACCCCATTTACCCCCCGGCGGCCCCCATGAACCTCGCTGCCATCGGGGACCCTCGCAGCCCCCATCAAAGCTCGGACCCTCCCCTGCTGACACAACACAAACGTCACCTCTCGGCCCCGAGCTGCAGCCAAAGCCAACAGGAAACGGCGACGTAAAGCGGCTCTGATGGCCTGGATGGCTGCGGGGAGCACTTCCTTATGGGGTCCTGTTACTTCCTTATGGGGTTCCATCACTTCCTTATGGGGTCCTGTTACTTCCTTATGGGGTTCCATCACTTCCTTATGGGGTTCCATCACTTCCTTATGGGGTTCTCCCACTTCCTTATGGAGTTCCATCACTTCCTTATGGGGTCCTGTCACTTCCTTATGGGGTCCTGTCACTTCCTTATGGGCTTCTGCCACTTCCTTATGGGGTTCCATCACATCCTTATGGGGTTCCATCACTTCCTTATGGGGTTCCGTCACTTCCTTATGGAGTTCCATCACTTCCTTATGGGGTTCCATCACTTCCTTATGGGGTTCCATCACTTCCTTATGGGGTTCCATCACTTCCTTATGGGGTCCTGTCACTTCCTTATGGGGTTCTGCCACTTCCTTATGGGGTCCTGTCACTTTCTTATGGGGTTCCGCCACTTTCCTATGGAGTTCTCCCACTTCCTTATGGAGTTCTCCCACTTCCTTATGGGGTTCCATCACTTCCTTATGGGGTTCTGCCACTTCCTTATGGGGTTCCGTCACTTCCTTATGGGGTTCCATCACTTCCTTATGGGGTTCTGTCACTTCCTTATGGGGTTCCATCACTTTCTTATGGGGTTCCATCACTTCCTTATGGGGTTCTGCCCCATGGGGTGGAGATGTGGGGCTGGAGACGCAGCCGGAGCCATCAGGGTCGTGTGGGAGGTGGAGGATGCTCATAGGGACGGACATAGGGCTGCAAGGGGGATGGATATAAGGGGGGGGTATAAAGGGTCAGTGTGGGCCCCTATAGGGTCAAATAAGGGCCTAGAGGACCCCACAGAGCCCAATGGGGTCCTATAGAGAAGATCCAGCTCCATCTATGGGGCTGAGACCCCCACCACCAGCTCCAGCTTCTGCTGTGGGGACAGGTGGGGTGCTATAGGGTCACACAGGGGTCCTATAGGGTCCCACAGAGCCCCATAGACCCCCCCATAAACCCCATCATAGACCCCTTCCCCATAGACCCCATCATAGACCCCCTCCCCATAGACCCCCCCATAGACCCCATCATAGACCCCCCCATAGACCCCTTCCCCATAGATCCTCCCATAGACCCCATAATAGACCCCATAATAGACCCCATAATAGACCCCCTCCCCATAGACCCCCCCATATACCCCATAATAGACCCTATTATAGACCCCCTCCCCATAGAACCCCCCCATAAACCCCATCATAGACCCCATAATAGACCCCATAATAGACCCTCTCCCCATAGACCTCCCCATAGACCCCATTATAGACCCCATAATAGACCCCCCTCCCCATAGACCCCCCATAGACCCCATCATAGACCCTCTCCCCATAGACCCCATCATAGACCCCATTATAGACCCCCTCCCCATAGACCCCCCATAGCCCCCATTCCAGACCCCCTCCCCATAGACCTCCCCCCCCCACCTCAGTTCGTTGCCCCTCAGCTCCACTTCCGGTTGCTGCGCACGCATCGCTCTTCCCGCCCTCGCCTTCCACCTACGTCATCTCTCTGCGCCGCTCACCCCACATCCACGCATTCGCTGCCCGCAGATTCGCTAAATCGCCCCCCCCCCCGCAATGGCCGATCGTTGCTATTTTCTCCCTCCTTTTGTTTCTCGCTGTTTTTGGAGCTTTTCCTCATTCCGCGTCTTTTTTTTTACTATTTCATTTATCGCCTTTTCCCCCGTTGTGACGAAAGTGCGGCGACTCCTCCTCGTATGTACCGATTCGCCGCCGCAGATTCGCCGCGAGCCTCACGGCGCGGCCTAAAAAAAAAAACCCCACTAAAAGCCAATAAAACGCACCGTTAAATTCACGCGTTTCCACCGAATCGTTTTTTTGGGACCTTTTTAAAACGTAATATATTAATGTCGAGGTACCCGATGGTCGTGACGAAAGTGCGGAAACGGACGTTGAAATGACGCGGTTCCGCTCCGTTGAGCGGCGGCTGCGGCCCGGCCCGGCCCCGCCATGTCCCGGTGAGGAGATGGAGGACAAGGCGGCAGCGGCGCAGGACGGAAGGGGGCGGGCGGCCGCGAAACGGGTCACGTTCCCCTGCGATGAGGACATCGTGTCCGGGGCCGTGGAGCCCAAGGACCCGTGGAGACACGGTAACGGCTGCGGGGGGAACCGGACTGAATTGAACCCAATGGGGGGGGGGGGAGTGGGGACAGCGGGGATCGAAACGGTGGTTGCGGTGGGGTCGGGGGGTAGAAAGGGGGGGTTAATGGGGGAGCAATGGGGGTCAGTGGGGGAGCGATAAGGGATCAATGGGGATCAATATGGGATCAATGGGGGCTCAGAGGGGGATCAATAGGGTCTGAATAGGGGGTCAGGGGGGGTCCGGAATGGGGGAGCAGTGGGGGGGTCAATGGGGGATCAATAGGGGATCAATGGGGGATCAATAGAGGCTGAATAGGGGATCAATAGGGGTTAAATGGGGGCTCAGTGGGGGGTCAGTGGGGGATCAATAGAGGCTGAATAGGGGCTCAATGGGGGATCAGGGGGGGTACGGAATGGGGGAGCAGTGGGGGATCAATAGGGGATCAATGGGGGTTAAAGGGGGGTTAAATGTGGGAGCAGTGGGGGATCAATAGGGGCTGAATAGGGGATCAATAGGGGATCAATGAGGGTTAAATGGGGGGTCAGTGGAGGATCTGGGGGGTCAGTGGGGGTCCGGAATGCGGGCTCAGTGGGGGATCAATAGGGGTTCAATGGGGGTCAATAGGGACTCAGTGGGGGATCAATAGGGACTCAGTGGGGGCTTAATAGGGGATCAGTGGGGGTCCGGAATGGGGACTCAGTGGGGTCTCAATAGGGGATCAATAGGGGCTCAATGGGGGGTCAGGGGGGTCCGGAATGGGGGAGCAGTGGGGGTTCAATGGGGGATCAATGGGGGCTGAATAGGGGATCAATAGGGGCACAATGGGGGGTCAATAGGGGATCAATGGGGGGTCAATGGGGGGTCAGTGGGGGTCCGGAATGGGGACTCAGTATGGGATCAATAGGGGCTGAATAGGGGATCAATAGGGGTCCAGAATGGGGGAGCAGTGGGGGTTAAATGGGGGGTCAGAGGGGGATCAATAGGGGATCAATGGGGGATCAATGGGGGGGTCAGTGAGGCATCAATGGGGACTGAATAGGGGATCAATGGGGGATCAGTGGAGGCTCTGGGGGGTCAGTGGGGGTCCGGAATGGGGACTCAGTGGGGTCTGAATAGGGGATCAATGGGGGATCAGGGGGGCTTCAATGGGGACTCAATGCAGATTGAATGGGGGCTCAGTAGGGGCTCAATAGGGTCTCAATAAGGGCTCAGTGGGGGCTCAGTGTGGGATCAATGGGGGCTCAATTTGGGGATCAGTGGGGGCTCAATGGGGGATCAGTGGGGATCCAGAATGGGGGCTCAGTGGGGGTTCAATAGGGGATCAGTGGGGTCTCAATGGGGGCTCAGTGTGGGCTCAATAAGGGATCAGTGGGGGATCGGCCAAGGACCCGTGGAGACACGGTAACGGCAGCGGGGGGAACCGGACTGAATTGAACCCAATGGGGGGGGGGAGTGGGGACAGCGGGGATCGAACCGGTGGTTGCGGTGGGGTCGGGGGGTAGAAAGGGGGGGTTAATGGGGGTCAGTGGGGGTCCGGGGGTACGGAATGGGGAAGCAATAGGGGATCAATGGGGGCTGAATGGGGGGTCAATAGGGGCTCAATGGGGGGTCAGGGGGGGTCCGGAATGGGGGAGCAGTGGGGGATCAATGGGGGGTCAGAGGGGGATCAATAGGGGATCAATAGGAGATCAGTAGGGGTTCAATAGGGGGTCGGGGGGGGTCTGGAATGGGGGAGCAGTGGGGGTTCAATGGGGGGTCAATAGGGGATCAATGGGGGGTCAGTGGGGGATCAATAGGGGCTGAATAGGAGATCAATAGGGGCTCAATGGGGGGTCAGTGGGGGTCCAGAATGGGGGAGCAGTGGGGGTTAAATGGGGTTCAGTGGGGGATCAATAGGGGCTGAATAGGGGCTCAATGGGGGGTCAATAGGGGATCAATAGGGGCTCAATGGGGGGTCAGTGGGGGTCTGGAATGGGGGAGCAGTGGGGGATCAATAGCGGATCAATAGGGGCTGAATAGGGGATCAATAGGGGCACAATGGGGGGTCAATAGGGGATCAATAGGGGATCAATGGGGGTTCAATAGGGGATCAATGGGGGGTCAGGCGGGGTCTGGAGTGGGGGAGCAGTGGGGGTTAAATGGGGGGTCAGTAGGGGATCAATAGGGGCTGAATAGGGGATCAGTGGGGGTCCGGAATGGGGGAGCAGTGGGGGATCAATGGGGGGTCAGAGGGGGATCAATAGGGGATCAATGGGGGATCAATAGGGGTTCAATGGGGGATCAGTGGGGGTTCAGTGGGGCTCAGTGGGGACCAACAGGGAGATCAGTGGGGGTCTGGAATGGGGGCTCAGTGGGGTCTCAATAGGGGATCAGTGGGGGATCAGAGGAGGCTCAATGAGGGATCAGTGTGGGCTCAATAAGGGATCAGTGGGGGATCGGCCAAGGACCCGTGGAGACACGGTAACGGCAGCGGGGGGAGCTGAACTGAATTGAACTGAATTGAACCCAATGGGGGGGGGAGAGTGGGGACAGCGGGGATCGAACCGGTGGTTGCGTTGGGGTCGGGGGGGATAAAGGGGGGGTTAATGGGGGAGCAATGGGGGAGCAATGGGGGGTCAGTGGGGGATCAATGGGGGCTGAATAGGGGATCAATAGGGGCTCAATGGGGGGTCAGTGGGGGTCCGGAATGGGGGAGCAGTGGGGGATCAATAGGGGCTGAATGGGGGATCAATAGGGGCACAATGGGGGGTCAATAGGGGCTCAGTGGGGGCTTAATAGGGGATCAGTGGGGGTCCGGAATGGGGACTCAGTGGGGTCTCAATAGGGGATCAATAGGGGCCCAGTGGGGGCTCAATAGGGTCTTAATGGGGGCTCAGTGGGGTCTCAATAGGAGCTCAGTGGGGGACCAGTGGGGGCTCAATGGGGTTCAATAGGGGCCCAGTGGGGGCTCAATGGGGCTCAATGGGGCTCAATGGGGCTCAGTGGGTTCCGAACTAAAGGCTGTGGTGGGTCTCAACATGGATCCGCTGTGGGGCTCAAACTGGGTCTAAATGGATCCGGAACCGGCGGCTTCGGTGGGTCCTGAACTGGGGGTCAGTGGGTCCCAAAGTGGGTCCACAGTGGGCTCTAAAATGGGGGCTGTGTGGGGCCCAAACTGGGGCCTCTATGGGGCACAGATGGGGGTTGTAGTGGGTCTGGAACTGGGACTCTATGGGGCCTGAAGTGGGTTCTGTGGGGCTCAGTGGGGCTCAGGATGGGGTTTGGTGGGTGCCCAGATGGGGCTCAGTGGGGCCTTTGGTGGGTCTCAAATGGGGTCCTCTATGGGGCCTGGATTGGGATCTCTATGGGGTCTCTCCCATGGTTCCATGACCCCATAGGTCCCATCCAACCCATCCATTATAGGATCCCATGGTTCCATGACCCCATAGGTTCCATCCAACCCAACCATTATAGGACCCCATGGTTCCATGACCCCATAGGTCCCTTCCATCCCATCCATTATAGGATCCCATGGTTCCATGACCCCATAGGTCCCATTGAACCCATCCATTATAGGATCCCATGGTTCCATGACCCCATAGGTCCCATCCAACCCATCCATTATAGGATCCCATGGTTCCATGACCCCATAGGTCCCATCCAACCCAACCATTATAGGATCCCATGGTTCCATGACCCCATAGATCCCTTCCATCCCATCCATTATAGGATCCCATGGTTCCACGACCCCTTTAGAACCTCACCCCATTGCAGAGGTGACCTCAAAACAGCCTGAATTTATGATCTTTGTTCCATAAACCCCATTTTTGGGGCCTTCCCTCCCTCTTGGCTGCCCCATAACGTTCCTCTCCCCCCCATGATGGAACTTCTCACAGTGCAACTCTCTTAACGAGCTCGGTAACGAAGTTCCCTCATTAACGACCCGTATCAGGTTCCCCCACCAGCTCTCCTTTGCTGATGAGCATCAATTATTCCTCCCGTTAATTACTTATTGATGAGCTATGGGATCAGGCTCTTCTTCCTACGCCATCTTAGGTTACCTGTGCCCCATATCGGGGTCCTCCAGGGCTCTGTTTTTAGGGTTCCCAATGGCTCCTTGTTATGGACCCTACAGAGAAGCCCCAGGCCTCGTTAGACCCCGTTATTCCCCACTAAAAGACCCCAGACCCCTTCACGACCCCATTAAGGCCCCTTCATAACCCCACTAAGGCCCCTTTAGGTGCCACTAAGGCCCCTTCAGGCCCTGTTAAGGTCCCTTTAGGTCCCATTAAGGTCCCATTAAGGCCCCTTCAGGCCCCATTAAGACCCCAAGATGGAGGCCTAGGCCTTGTCAGGCCTCCCTAACAGACCCCACACCCCCCTTACTGCCCCATAGATTTTTAGGCCTCTCTGTTTTTAGGGTTCCTAATGGCTCCTTGCTATGGACCCTACAGAGAAACCCCAGGCCTCATTAGGCCCCGTTATTCCCCACTAAAAGACCCCAGACCCCATTAGGCCCCATTAAGGCCCCTTCATAACCCCACTAAGGTCCCTTTAGGCCCCACTAAGGCCCCTTTAGGTCCCAATAAGGCCCCTTCAGGCCCCATTAAGGTCCCTTTAGGCCCCATAAGGCCCATTAGTGGAGTAAATCCCAATTAATGAGGAGTATTGGGGTCTACAGGTCAACGTGGTCATCATTAGTGGGGTAAATCCCAATGAATGAGGAGTATTGGGGTCTACAGGTCAACATGGTCATAGTTAGTGTAGTAAATCCCCATTAATGAGGAGTATTGGGGTCTACAGGTCAACGTGGTCGTAATTAGTGGATTAAATCCCAATGAATGAGGAGTATTGGGGTCTACAGGTCAACGTGGTCGTAATTAGTGGATTAAATCCCAATGAATGAGGAGTATTGGGGTCTACAGGTCAATGTGGTCATAATTAGCGGAGTAAATCCCAATGAATGAGGAGTATTGGGGTCTACAGGTCAACATGGTCGTAATTAGTGGAGTAAATCCCAATTAATGAGGAGTATTGAGGTCTACAGGTCAATGGGTCATAATTAGTGGAGTAAATCCCAATTAATGAGGAGTGTTGGGGTCTACAGGTCAACATGGTCATAGTTAGTGTAGTAAATCCCCATTAATGAGGATTATTGGGGTCTACAGGTCAACGTGGTCATAATTAGTGGAGTAAATCCCAATGAATGAGGAGTATTGGGGTCTACAGGTCAACATGGTCGTAATTAGTGGATTAAATCCCAATTAATGGGGACTGTTGGGGTCTACAGGTCAATAGGTTATCGTTAATGGTATAAGTCCCCATTAATGAGGAGTATTGGGGTCTACAGGTCAACATGGTCATCATTAGTGGAGTAAATCCCCATTAATGAGGAGTATTGGGGTCTACAGGTCAACGTGGTCGTAATTAGTGGAGTAAATCCCAATGAATGAGGAGTATTGGGGTCTACAGGTCAACATGGTCGTAATTAGCGGAGTAAATCTGAATTAATGAGGAGTATTGGGGTCTGCAGGTCAACGTGGTCATAATTAGCGGAGTAAATCCCAATTAATGAGGAGTATTGGGGTCTACAGGTCAACCTGGTCATAATTAGCGGAGTAAATCCCAATGAATGAGGAGTATTGAGGTCTACAGGTCAATGGGTCATAATTAGTGGAGTAAATCCCAATTAATGAGGAGTATTGGGGTCTACAGGTCAATGGGTCATAATTAGTGGATTAAATCCCAATGAATGAGGAGTATTGGGGTCTACAGGTCAACATGGTTGTCATTAGTGGAGTAAATCCCCATTAATGAGGATTATTGGGGTCTACAGGTCAATGGGTCATAATTAGTGGAGTAAATCCCAATGAATGAGGAGTATTTAGGTCTACAATTCAATGTGTCATAATTAATGGAGTAAATCCCAATTAATGAGGAGTATTGAGGTCTACAGGTCAACATGGTCATAGTTAGTGTAGTAAATCCCCATTAATGAGGAGTATTGGGGTCTACAGGTCAACGTGGTCATAATTAGCGGAGTAGATCTTAATTAACAAGGACTGTTGGGGTCTACAGGTCAACGCATTCCCTTTGCTGCTCCCATTGAGCGCCGCCAATCTCTATGACCCCATGGGGGACCCAGTAGTTCTGCCTCCATCCCCACAGCCCTAATTCTGTGTGTTTTCAGCCCAAAACGTGACGGTGGAGGAGATCATCAGCGCCTACAAGCAGGCCTGCCAGAAGCTGAGCTGCAAGCAGATCCCCAAACTCCTCAAGCAGATCCAGGTAGAGCACATGGAACCCATTCATATCGGTGCCCCGTTTGCTTTCTTTCCCCCCCCCCGGCCCTAATAAGGGACGAAGTTAATTAGCACCATAGTGCTTAATTTCCCCTAATGAAGTGCCTTGGGGCCAGGCTCGTTTTCCTACCTGCTGTTTGAGATGGAAACGTTCCCGTATCTGCTCATCTACCCCTAATTAAAACCCCATTGGAGAGCTTTGCTCGTTAGCCAACACCGCTGCTTTGGGATTTACCCAATTTCTTGGGTTTTCTCCTCATTTTAACGCTCCTTTTTTGGGGGTAAAATGCTGCATTTTGCTCTTTCCCAGGAATTTAAGGAGCTGGCACCCAGGATAGAATGCTTGGATCTCAAAGGTGAGCGCCTCGTTCTTCGCTCATTCAATACATCGTCCCGCATTTGGGGCAGCGTTGGGATTTCACCTTGTTGACCCCATAGTTGAGTGGAGCGCCCCACAACTTGCCCCCAAAAAACCCTTTTTTAGGGGTTCTCTTGTCGCCCTTTGAGCTAAAAGTTTAAGGTTTTTGTTCCCTCTTTCCTTCTCTTCCTTCCATTGTAGGATCCCATGGTTCCATGATCCTAAAGGACCCCCAACCCAACCATTGTAGGATCCCATGGTTCCATGACGCCATAGGTCCCATCCAACCCATCCATTATAGGATCCTATGGTTCCATGATCCCATAGGTCCCATCCAACCCAACCATTATACGATCCCATGGTTCCATGACCCCATAGGTCCCACCCAACACAACCATTATAGGATCCCATGGTTCCATGACGCCATAGGTCCCATTCAACTCAACCATTATAGGATCCCATGGTTCCATGACCCCATAGGTCCCATCCAACCCATCCATTATAGGATCCCATGGTTCCATGACCCCATAGGTCCCACCCAACACAACCATTATAGGATCCCATGGTTCCATGACCCCATAGGTCCCATTCAACTCAACTCTTATAGGATCCCATGGTTCCATGACCCCATAGGTCCCATTGAACCCATCCATTATAGGATCCCATGGTTCCATGACCCCATAGGTCCCATCCAACCTATCCATTATAGGATCCCATGGTTCCATGACCCCATAGGTCCCATCCAACCCATCCATTATAGGATCCCATGGTTCCATGACCCCATAGGTCCCATCCAACCCATCCATTATAGGATCCTATGGTTTCATGATCCCATAGGTCCCATCCAACCCAACCATTATAGGATCCCATGGTTCCATGACCCCATAGGTCCCATCCAACCCATCCATTATAGGATCCCATGGTTCCATGACCCCATAGGTCCCATCCAACCCATCCATTGTAGGATCCCATGGTTCCATGACCCCATAGGTCCCTTCCAACCCAACCATTATAGGATCCCATGGTTCCATGACCCCATAGGTCCCATCCAACCCAACCATTATAGGATCCCATGGTTCCATGACCCCATAGGTCCCATCCAACCCAACCACCATAGGATCCCACAAACTTTACAGCCATATAACAACACATCCACCTCCCATCTGGGTGGTCTGTGGCCCTGAAGCCCCCTCCCCTCTTTTCCCCCAAGCCGACCACCCCCATTCCCTGGACACGGCAAAAACTGACCTTTCCGTACCCAAACTCCCCAATTCTGCTGTTTTTTGCCCCAGGGGAGAAGCTGGACTACAAGGCCTGCGAGGCGCTGGAGGAGATTTTCAAGAGGCTGCAGTTCAAGATCGTTGACTTGGAGCAGACCAGCTTGGATGAAGACGTGAGTGACGCGAACGGCACCGTCCCGTTGGTCCCAATTGGACCCAATGGGTTTTGTGGTCGGTTCCGACCTCGTTGGGGAATGAGGTTAAAAACTATGGGCTGGTCATTGGGCGTCCCAATGAGAAGGGAGATGTGGGGTCATGGGGTCCGGTTCTTGGCTCCGTGTTGGGTCAACCCAAAGTCAAACCCCGTGTGGGCCAACATCGGGGAGCTGTGGGGCACCATGAGGGGGCAGTGGGGAGCCATTGGCCACCAATGGGGAGCTGTGGGAAGCCATTGGCCACCATGAGGAAGCCGTGGGCCACCATGAAGAAGCCATTGGCCACCATGAGGGAGCTGTAGGCCACCATGGGGAAGCCATTGTCCTCCATGAGGAAGTAGTAGGAAGCCATTGGCCACCATGAGGAAGCGGTAGGAAGCCATTGGCCACCATTAGGAAGTAGTAGGAAGCCATTGGCCACCAGGAGGAAGCGGTAGGAAGCCATTGGCCACCATGAGGAAGTAGTAGGAAGCCATTGGCCACCAGGAGGAAGTGGTAGGAAGCCATTGGTCACCATGAGGAAGCGGTAGGAAGCCATTGGCCACCATTAGGAAGTAGTAGGAAGCCATTGGCCACCATGAGGAAGCGGTAGGAAGCCATTGGCCACCAGGCAAAGCCATAGGCCACCACGGGGATGATGTAGGAAGCTGTGGGTCACCATGAGGAAGCATTAGGAAGCCATTGGCCACCATGAGGAAGTGGTAGGAAGCCATTGGCCACCATTAGGAAGTAGTAGGAAGCCATTGACCACCATGAGGAAGCAGTAGGAAGCCATTGGCCACCATGAGGAAGTGGTAGGAAGCCATTGGCCACCATGAGGAAGTGGTAGGAAGCCATTGGCCACCAGGCAAAGCCATAGGCCACCACAGGGATGATGTAGGAAGCTGTGGGTCACCATGAGGAAGTGGTAGGAAGCCATTGGCCGCCATGAGGAAGTAGTAGGAAGTTGTGGGCCACCAGGAGGAAGCTGTGGGCCACCATGAGGAAGTAGTAGGAAGCCATTGGCCACCAGGGGGAGCCACAGGCCACCGCAAGGATGTTACAGGAAGCTGTGGGTGGCCATGGGAAGCCATTGGTGTTCACATTTCTGCCCCATTTCAGCCATTCTCAGCTCTTATATCCGCCTTTCTGCCCTGTTTTGGCCTTTCTAAACCCAATTTTCACCTTCCAACCCATTTGGGACGCTCTCGTTCTGCCCCATTCTGGCCATTCTAACCCCTATTTCCACCATTCCGCCCCATTTTTGCCATTCTAATCCCCCATTTCCACCATTCTGTCCCATTTTTGCCATTCTAATCCCCAATTTCCACCATTCTGCCCCATTCTGGCCATTCTAACCCCAATTTCCACCATTCCGTCCCATTTTGGCCATTCTAATCCCCAATTTCCACCATTCCACCCCATTTTTTGCCATTCTAATCCCTATTTCCACCATTCCGCCCCAATTTTGCCCTTCTAACCCCAATTTCCACCATTCCGCCCCATTTTTTGCCATTCTAATCCCCAGTTTCCTCCATTCTGTCCCATTTTGGCCATTCTAATCCCCAATTTCCACCCAATTTCCACCATTCCACCCTATTTTTGCCATTCTAATCCCCAATTTCCACCATTCCACCCCATTTTGGCCATTCTAATCCCCAATTTCCACCTTTCTGCCCCATTTTGGCCATTCTAATCCCCAATTTCCACCCAATTTCCACTATTCCGCCCCATTTTTGCCATTCTAATCCCCAATTTCCACCATTCTGCCCCATTTTTGCTATTCTAAACTCAATTTCCACCATTCCACCCCATTTTGTTCATTCTAATCCCCAATTTCCACCATTCCTCCCCGTTTTTTGCCATTCTAATCCACAGTTTCCACCATTCTGTTCCATTTTGGCCATTCTAATCCCCAATTTCCACCCAATTTCCACCATTCCACCCTATTTTTGCCATTCTAACCCCAATTTCCACCATTCCTCCCCATTTTTTGCCCTTCTAACCCCAATTTCCACCATTCCTCCCCATTTCTTGCCATTCTAATCCCCAATTCCCACCATTCCACCCCATTTTTTGCCCTTCTAACCCCCAATTTCCACCATTCTGCCCCATTTTTTTCCATTCTAATCCCCAATTTCCACCTTTCTGCCCCATTTTGGCCATTCTAACCCCTATTTCCACCATTCCGTCCCATTTTGGCCATTCTATTCCCCAATTTCCACCATTCCACCCCATTTTTTGCCATTCTAATCCCTATTTCCACCATTCCACCCCATTTTTTGCCCTTCTAACCCCAATTTCCACCATTCCGCCCCATTTTTTGCCATTCTAATCCCCAGTTTCCTCCATTCTGTCCCATTTTGGCCATTCTAATCCCCAATTTCCACCCAATTTCCACCATTCCACCCTATTTTTGCCCTTCTAACCTCAATTTCCACCATTCCTCCCCATTTTTTGCCATTCTAATCCCCAATTTCCACCATTCCGCCCCATTTTTTGCCCTTCTAATCCCAATTCCCACCATTCCGCCCCATTTTTGCCATTCTAATCCCCAATTTCCATCCAATTTCCACTATTCCTCCCCATTTTTTGCCATTCTAATCCCCAATTTCCACCATTCCACCCTATTTTTGCCATTCTAACCCCAATTTCCACCATTCCGCCCCATTTTTTGCCCTTCTAACCCCAATTTCCACCATTCCTCCCCATTTCTTGCCATTCTAATCCCCAATTTCCACCATTCCTCCCCATTTTTGCCCTTCTAACCCCAATTTCCACCATTCCGCCCCATTTTTTGCCCTTCTAACCCCAATTTCCACCATTCCTCCCCATTTTTGCCATTCTAATCCCCAATTTCCACCATTCCACCCCATTTTTGCCATTCTAACCCCAATTTCCACCATTCCACCCCAATTTTGGCCATTCTAATCCCCAATTTCCACCATTCCTCCCCATTTTGGCCATTCTAATCCCCAATTTCCACCCAATTTCCACCATTCCTCCCAATTTTTTGCCCTTCTAACCCCAATTTCCACCATTCCGCCCCATTTTTGCCCTTCTAATCCCCAATTTCCACCTTTCTGCCCCATTTTCACTCTCTTTCCCCCCTGCTCTGGCTCTGTAGGGCGCCTCGGCGCTGTTTGACATGATCGAGTACTACGAGTCGGCCACGCACCTCAACATCTCCTTCAACAAACACATCGGCACGCGGGGCTGGCAGGCGGCCGCACACATGATGAGGAAGGTGGGTGCCATGGGATCCCATGGTCGTGTGACCTGCAAGGACCTTTCCAACCCTATAGGAGCCCATGGTCATGTGATCTGCAAGGACCTTTCCAACCCAATCATTATAGGATCCCATGGTTCTGTGATCTTCAGGGACCTTTCGAACACAACCATTATAGGTTCCCACAGTTGTGTGACCTGCAAGGACCTTTCCAACCCTATAGGAGCCCACGGCCCTGTGATCTGCAAGGACCTTCCCAACCCAACCATTATAGGATCCCATGGTCGTGTGACCTTCAAGGACCTTTCCAACCCTATAGGAGCCCAGGGGGCTGTGATCTGCAAGGACCTTCCCAACCCAGCCATCATAGTATCCCATGGTCCTGTAATCCTCAAGGACCTTTCCAACCCAACCATTATAGGTTCCCACGGTCATGTGACCTTCAAGGACCTTTCCAACCCTATAGGAGCCCACGGCCCTGTGATCTGCAAGGACCTTCCCAACCCACCCATCATAGTATCCCATGGGTCTGTGATCTTCACGGACCTTCCCAACCCAAACATTATAGGATCCAATGGGTCTGTGACCTGCAAGGACCTTTCCAACCCTGTAGAAGCCCACGGTCATATGATCTGCAAGGACCTTCCCAACACAATCATTATAGGATCCCATGGTTCTGTGACCTGCAAGGACCTTTCCAACCCACCCATCATAGTATCCCATGGTTCTGTGATCTTCACGGACCTTCCCAACCCAACCATTATAGTATCCCATGGTCCTGTGATCTTCAAGGACCTTTAGAACCCAACCATTATAGGTTCCTACAGTTGTGTGACCTGCAAGGACCTTTTCAACCCTATAGGAGCCCACGGGCCTGTGATCTTCAAGGACCTTCCCAACCCAGTCATTATAGTATCCCATGGTCCTGTGATCTTCAAGGACCTTTCCAACCCAACCCCTATAGGATCTCAAGGTTCTATGACCTTCTAGGTCCCTTCCAACCCAACCTCTTTAAGGTGTCATAGTTCTATGACCTTCTAGGACCCTTCCAACCCAACTCCTATAGGATCTCAAGGTTCTATTCCCTTCTAGGACCCTTCCAACCCAACCACTGTAGGATCCCATGGCTTTATCCCCTTATAGGTCCCTTCCAACCCAACCTCTTTAAGGTTTCATGGTTCTATGACCTTCCAGGACCCTTCCACCCCCCCGTAGTGGTCCTGCAGCCCCCTCCCCATGTCCCCCCACAGACCAGCTGCCTGCAGTACCTGGACCCATTGCTCTATCCCTTTCTAGGACCCTTCCAACCCAACCCCTATAGGATCTCAAGGTTCTATTCCCTTCTAGGACCCTTCCAACCCAACCCCTATAGGATCCCATAGTTCTATGACCTTCTAGGACCCTTCCAACCCAACCTCTTTAAGGTGTCATAGTTCTATGACCCTCTAGGACCCTTCCAACCCAACCCTTATAGGATCTCAAGTTTCTATGACCTTCTAGGACCCTTCCAACCCAACCCCTATAGGATCTCAAGGCTCTATTCCCTTTCTAGGACCCTTCCAACCCAACCCCTATAGGATCTCAAGGTTCTATTCCCTTCTAGGTCCCTTCCAACCCAACCTCTTCAGGTGTCATAGTTCTATGACCTTCTAGGACCTTTCCAACCCAACCCCTGTAGGATCCCATTGTTTTATCCCCTTCTAGGACCCTTCCAACCCAACCTCTTTAAGGTTTCATAGTTCTATGCCCTTCCAGGACCCTCCCAACCCAACCCCTGTAGGATCTCAAGGTTCTATGACCTTCTAGGACCCTTCCAACCCAACCCCTGTAGGATCTCAAGGTTCTATTCCCTTCTAGGACCCTTCCAACCCATCCACTTTAGGATCCCATGGCTTTATCCCCTTCTAGGACCCTTCCAACCCAACCCCTGTAGGATCTCAAGGTTCTATTCCCTTCTAGGACCCTTCCAACCCAACCTCTTTAAGGTTTCATAGTTCTATGCCCTTCCAGGACCCTCCCAACCCCACCCCTATAGGATCTCAAGGCTCTATGCCCTTCCAGGACCCTCCCACCCCCCGCAGTGTTCCTGCAGCCCCCTCCCCATTTATCTCCCCCACAGACCAGCTGCCTGCAGTACCTGGACGCTCGCGGCACGCCGCTGCTGGAGCCGTCGGCGCCGTTTGTGGCGCGTGCGCTGCGCATCAGCAGCAGTTTGGTGGTGCTGCACCTCGAGAACGCCAGCCTGACCGGACGGCCCCTCATGCTGCTGGGTGAGACCCCCACCACTGTGACCACAGGGACCCCAATGACCTTCATGACCCCAACCCCACCACTGTGACCACAGGGACCCCAATGACCTTCATGACCCCAACCCCACCACTGTGACCACAGGGACCCCAATGACCTTCATGACCTTCATGACCCCAATGACCCTAATGACCCCAACACAAATCACCCCCATGACCCTAATGACCCCAGTGACCTTAATGAACCCAACACCACCACAATGACCCCAGGGACCCCAGTGACCCCAGTGACCCTAATGACCCCAGGGACCTTAATGACCCCAACACCACCACCATGACCCCAGGGACCCCAGTGACCTTAATGACCTTAATGACCCCAATGACCTTAATGTCCCCAACACCACCACCATGACCCCAGGGACCCCAATGACCTTAATGACCTTAATGACCCCAATGACCTTCATGACCCCAATGACCTTCATGACCCCAACCCCACCACAATGACCCCAGGGACCCCAATGACCTTAATGACCCCAACACCACCCCAGTGACCCTAATGACCCCAATGACCCCAGGGACCTTAATGACCCCAACACCACCACAGTGACCCCAGTGACCCTAACGCCAATCACCCCAATGACCCTAATGACCCCAGTGACCCCAATGACCTTCATGACCCCAATGACCTTAATGACCCCAACACCACCCCAGTGACCCTAATGACCCCAATGACCCCAGGGACCTTAATGACCCCAACACCACCACAATGACCCCAATGACCCTAATGACCCCAGTGACCTTAATGACCCCAACACCACCACAATGACCCCAGGGACCCCAGTGACCCCAATGACCCTAATGACCCCAACACCACCACAATGACCCCAGGGACCCCAATGACCCCAATGACCCTAATGACCCCAACACCACCACAATGACCCCAGGGACCCCAGTGACCCCAGGGACCCCAGTGACCCTAATGACCCTAACACCAATCACCCCAATGACCATAATGACCCCAGTGACCCCAATAACCCTAACGACCCCAGTGACCTTAATGACCCCAACACCACCACAATGACCCCAGGGACCCCAATGACCCTAATGACCCCAACACAAATCCCCCCCATGACCCTAATGACCCCAGGGACCTCAATGACCCCAACACCACCACAATGACCCCAATGACCCTAACGCCAATCACCCCAATGACCCTAATCACCTTCATGACCCCCAGGGACCTTAATGACCCCAACACCACCCCAATGACCCTAATGACCCCAGTGACCCCAATGAGCCCCAACACCAATCACCTCAATGACCCTAATGACCTTAATGAGCCCCAACGCCACCTCAATGACCCCAATGACCCTAACGCCAATCACCCCAATGACCCTAATGACCTTAATGACCCCAATGACCCTAATGACCTTCATGACCCCCAGGGACCTTAATGACCCCAACACCACCCCAATGACCCCAATGACCCTAGTGACCCTAATGACCTTAATGACCCCAATGACCTTAATGACCCCAACCCCACCACAATGACCCCAGGGACCCCAATGACCCCAACACTACCACAATGACCCCAGTGACCTTAATGACCCCCAGGGACCCCAATGACCCCAGTGACCCCAGGGACCCCAGGGACATTAATGAGCCCCAGCAATGACCCTAATGACCCCAGTGACCCTAATGACCCTAACGCCAATCACCCCAATGACCCCAGTGACCCCAATGACCCCAGTGACCCCAGGGACCCCAATGACCTTAATGACCCCCAGTGAACTTAATGAACCCCAACACCGATCACCCCAATGACCCCAATGACCCCAGGGACCTTAATGAGCCCCAAAACCAATCACCCCAATGACCACAGGGCATTTTGGGTCGAAACCAGCCCCATTTTGGGTCAAAACCGGCCCCATTTTGGGTCAGCCCATTTAGGGTTGCAACCAACCCCATCCCATTTTGGGTTGAAATGAGCCCATATTGGGTCAAAATCAACCCATTTTGGGTCAAAACGAGTCCATCTTGGGTCGAAATGAGCCCATTTTGGGTCGAAACCTGCCCATTTTGGGTCGAAATCAGCCCCATTATGGGTTGAAACGAGCCCATTTTGGGTCAAAACCAGCCCATTTTGGATCAAAACCAGCCCATCTTGAGTCGAAATGGGCCCCATTTTGGGTCGAAATGGGCCCCATTTTGGGTCGAAATGAGCCCTTTTGGGGTCAAAATCAGGTCAAAATCAGCCCACTTTGGGTCGAAACCAGCCCATTTTGGGTCGAAACCAGCCCATATTCGGTCGAAATGAACCCATTTTGGGTCGAAACCGGCCCATTTTGGGTCAAAACCGGCCCATTTTTGGGTCGAAATGGGCCCCATTTTGGGTCGAAATGGGCCCCATTTTGGGTCGAAATGGGCCCCATTTTGGGTCGAAATGGGCCCCATTTTGGGTCGAAATGGGCCCCATTTTGGGTCGAAATGGGCCCCATTTTGGGTCGAAATGGGCCCCATTTTGGGTCGAAATGGGCCCCATTTTGGGTCGAAATGGGCCCCATTTTGGGTCGAAATGGGCCCCATTTTGGGTCGAAATGGGCCCCATTTTGGGTCGAAATGGGCCCCATTTTGGGTCGAAATGGGCCCCATTTTGGGTCGAAATGGGCCCCATTTTGGGTCGAAATGGGCCCCATTTTGGGTCGAAATGGGCCCCATTTTGGGTCGAAATGGGCCCCATTTTGGGTCGAAATGGGCCCCATTTTGGGTCGAAATGGGCCCTTTTGGGGTCAAAATCGGCCCACTTTGGGTCAAAACCGGCCCACTTTGGGGTCGAAATCAGCCCATTTTGGGTCAAAACCAGCCCATTTTGGGTCAAAACCAGCCCATTTTGGGTCAAAATCAGCCCACTTTGGGGTCAAAATCAGCCCACTTTGGGTCAAAACCAGCCCTTTTTGGGTCAAAACCAGCCCTTTTTGGGTCAAAATCAGCCCACTTTGGGGTCAAAATCAGCCCTTTTTGGGTCAAAACCGGCCCATTTTGGGTCGAAACGAGCCCTTTTTGCCCCCAGCCACGGCGCTGAAGCTGAACGTGACGCTGCGGGAGCTGTACCTGGCGGACAACAAGCTGAACGGGCTGCAGGACGCGGCGCAGCTGGGAAACCTGCTCAAGTTCAACTGCTCCATCCAGATCCTCGACCTGCGCAACAACCACATCCTGGACTCGGGTGGGTTTGGGCTGAAAGAGCCCCCAAAAAAAACCCAAATCACACCCAAAAAAACCCCATAATCCCACCCAAAAACCCCAAATCCCACCCAAAAAAACCCCAAATCCCACCCAAAAAACCCAAAATCACACCCAAAAATCACCCAGATCCCACCCAAATCCTGCCCAGATATACCCCAATTCACCCCCAAATCCCACCCAGATATACCCCAAATCCAGCCCAGATGTGACCCCAAATCCCACCCAAATCTCACCCAGATTTGACCTCAGATCCCACCCAGATATACCCCAGATCACCCCAAATCCCACCCAGATTCGACCCCAAATCCCACCCAGATATACCCCAAATCACCCCTAAATCCCACCCAGATGTGACCCCAAATCCTCTCCAAATCCCACCCAAATTACCCCCAAATCCAGCCCAGATGTGACCCCAAATCCCACCCAGGTGTCCCCCCAACCCCCCCAACAACCACATCCTGGACTCGGGTGGGTTTGGGCTGAAAGAGCCCCCAAAGAAACCCCAAATCCCAACCAAAAACCCCAAAATCACACCCAAAAAACCCCAAATCACACCCAAAAACCCCCAAATCACACCCAAAAACCCCCAAATCACACCCAAAAATCACCCAGATCCCACCCAAATCCTGCCCAGATATACCCCAATTCACCCCCAAATCCCACCCAGATATACCCCAAATCCAGCCCAGATGTGACCCCAAATCCCACCCATATATAGCCCAAATCACCCCAAATCCAGCCCAGATGTGACCCCAACCCCTCCAACAACCACATCCTGGACTCGGGTGGGTTTGGGCTGAAAGAGCCCCCCAAAAAACCCCAAATCACACCCAAAAAACCCCAAATCACACCCAAAAAACCCCAAATCCCAACCAAAAACCCCAAAATCACACCCAAAAACCACCCAGATCCCACCCAGATAAACCCCAAATTCCAACCAAAAAACCCCAAAATCACACCCAAAAACCCCAAATCCCACCCAAAAAACCCCAAATCCCACCCAAAAACCCGAAATCATTCCCAAAAAAACCCCAAATCACACCAAAAAAACCCCAAATCACACCAAAAAACCCCAAATCACACCCAAAAATCACCCAGATCCCACCCAAATCCTGCCCAGATATACCCCAATTCACCCCCAAATCCCACCCAGATATACCCCAAATCCAGCCCAGATGTGACCCCAAATCCCACCCATATATAGCCCAAATCACCCCAAATCCAGCCCAGATGTGACCCCAACCCCTCCAACAACCACATCCTGGACTCGGGTGGGTTTGGGCTGAAAGAGCCCCCCAAAAAACCCCAAATCACACCCAAAAAACCCCAAATCACACCCAAAAAACCCCAAATCCCAACCAAAAACCCCAAAATCACACCCAAAAACCACCCAGATCCCACCCAGATAAACCCCAAATTCCAACCAAAAAACCCCAAAATCACACCCAAAAACCCCAAATCCCACCCAAAAAACCCCAAATCCCACCCAAAAACCCGAAATCATTCCCAAAAAAACCCCAAATCACACCAAAAAAACCCCAAATCACACCAAAAAACCCCAAATCACACCCAAAAATCACCCAGATCCCACCCAAATCCTGCCCAGATATACCCCAATTCACCCCCAAATCCCACCCAGATATACCCCAAATCCAGCCCAGATGTGACCCCAAATCCCACCCAAATCTCACCCAGATTTGACCCCAGATCCCACCCAGATATACCCCAAATCACCCCCAAATCCTGCCCAGATGTGACCCCAAATCCCACCCTAATCCCACCCAGGTGTCCCCCCAACCTCCCCCAACAACCACATCCTGGACTCGGGTGGGTTTGGGCTGAAAGAGCCCCCAAAAAACCCCAAAATCATACACAAAAACCCCCAAATCACACCCAAAAAACCCCAAATCCCAACCAAAAAACCCCAAATCACACCCAAAAAAACCCTAAATCCCACCCAAAAACCCCAAAATCACACCCAAAAACCACCCAGATGTGACCCCAACCCCTCTAACAACCACATCCTGGACTCGGGTGGGTTTGGGCTGAAAGAGCCCCCAAAAAAACCCCAAATCCCACCCAAAAACCCCAAATCACACCCAAAAAAACCCCAAATCACACCCAAAAACCCCAAAATCACACCCAAAAACCCCAAAATCACACCCAAAAACCCAAATCCCAACCAAAAAACCCCAAATCACACCCAAAAACCCCAAATCACACCCAAAAAACCCCAAAATCACACCCAAAAAACCCCAAATCCCAACCAAAAAACCCCAAATCACACCCAAAAAACCCCAAATCACACCCAAAAACCCCAAATCACACCCAAAAACCCCAAAATCACACCCAAAAACCCCAAATCCCACCCAAAAAACCCCAAATCACACCCAAAAAACCCCAAATCACACCCAAAAACCCCAAATCACACCCAAAAACCCCAAAATCACACCCAAAAACCCCAAATCCCACCCAAAAAACCCCAAATCACACCCAAAAAACCCCAAATCACACCCAAATCCTGCCCAGATGTGACCCCAAATCCCATCCAGATGTGACCTTAAATCCCACCCAGATATACCCCAAATCACCCCAAATCCCACCCAGATCCCACCCAAATCCCACCCAGATATACCCCAATTCACCCCCAAATCCTGCCCAGATATACCCCAAATCCCACCCAGATTTGACCCCAAATCCCACCCAAATCCCACCCAAAAACCACCCAAATCCCACCCAGATGTGACCTTAAATCCCACCCAGATATACCCCAAATCACCCCAAATCCCACCCAGATTTGACCCCAAATCCCACCCAGATATACCCCAAATCACCCCCAAATCCTGCCCAGATGTGACCCCAAATCCCACCCAGGTATCCCCCAGATCCCACCCAGGTATACCCCAATTCACCCCTAAATCCCACCCAGATGTGACCCCAAATCCTCTCCAAATCCCACCCAAATTACCCCCAAATCCCACCCTGATGGGACCCCAAATCCAGCCCAGATCCCACCCAAATCCAGACCAGATGTGACCCAAATCCCCATCAAATCCCACCCAGATATACCCCAAATCAGCCCCAAATCCTGCCCAGATGTGACCCCAAATCCCACCCTTTTGTGACCCCAAAACCCCCTCGAATCCCACCCAAATCACCCCTGAATCCCACCCAGATGTGACCCCAAATCCCACCCAGATATACCCAAAATATCCCCCAAATCCTGCTCTGATATGACCCCAAATCCCACTCAGATGTGACCCCAAATGTGACCCCAAATCCCACCCAGATATACCCCAAATCACCCCTAAATCCCACTCAGATGTGACCCCAAATCCCCCCCCCATTAATGTGGTTCTGACTCCCATCCGCCCCCTCTTTCCTGGTCCCACCCCATAAGCAGATGAGGAGGCATTAATTAACACAGGAAGCATTAACTAACATGGGAGGCATTAATGAACATGGGAGGCATTAATTAACACAGGAGACATTAACAAACACAGGAGTCATTAATGAACACAGGAGTCATTAATTAACACGGGAGTCATTAATTAACATGGGAGACATTAATTAACATGGGCGGCTCATTCTGACTCGTTAATTAAGAATGAGTGGGTGTTTAATTAAAGCCCTGCCTCATTCCGGGCTTCATTAAAAGGGCCAGCAATTAATGAGGTGGGGTGGCTATGGGGTGGCTATGGGGTGGCTATGGGGCCCAATGTCATCCCCCAGCTCCACATTGTCCCCCAACCCCACATCAAACCCCAGACCCACATTGTCCCACAGCCCCACATTGACCCCTATTGTCCCTCCAGCCCCACATCACCCCCCAGCCCCACATCGTCCCCCAGCTCCACATCACCCCCCAGCCCCACACTGTCCCCCAGCCCCACATCCTCCTCCCAGCCCCTTGTTGATTCCCAGCCCCACATCGTCACCCCCAGCCCCACACTGTCCCCTCAGCCCCACATTGTCCCCCAGCCCCACATCACCCCTCCAGCCCCATGTTGTCCCCCAGCCCCACATCCTCCTCCCAGCCCCACATTGTCCCACAGCCCCTTGTTGTCCCCCAGCCCCACATCACCCCCAGCCCCACACTGTCCCCCATCCCCACTTCATCCCCCAAGCCCCACATTGTCCCACAGCCCCATGTCGTCTCCCAGCCCCACATTGTCCCCCAGCCCCACACTGTCCCCTCAGCCCCACATTGTCCCCCAGCCCCACACTGTCCCCTCAGCCCCACATTGTCCCACAGCCCCACGTTGTCCCCCAGCCCCACATCCCTCCCCCAGCCCCACATTGTCCCCCAGCCCCACGTTGTCCCCCATTGTCCCCCCAGCCCCACATCACCCCCCAGCCCCACATCACCCCCCAGCTCCTTGTTGTCCCCCAGCCCCACATCCTCCTCCCAGCCCCACATTGTCCCGCAGCCCCACACTGTCCCCTCAGCCCCATATCGTCCCCCAGCCCCATATCGTCCCCCAGCCCCACACTGTCCCCCAGCCCCACACCCTCCCCCAGCCCCACATCCTCCTCCCAGCCCCACATCCCTCCCTCAGCCCCACATTGTCTCCCAGCCCCACATTGTTCCCCCAGCCCCATATCATCCCCCAGCCCCACATTGTCCCCTATTGTCCCTCCAGCCCCACATCGTCCCCCAGCCCCACATCATCCCCCAGCCCCACATCACCCCCCAGCCCCACATTGTCCCCCATTGTCCCCCCCACCCCCCTGACCCCGCTGCTGCCCCCAGGCCTGGCGTACCTGTGTGAGGGTCTCCGTGAGCAGCGCCGTGGGCTGGTGACGTTGGTGCTGTGGAACAACCAGGTGACGCAGGCAGGGACGGCATACCTGGGGGTCACGCTGGTGAGTCACCACAACCTGACCCCAATGGGACCCCAAACTGACCCCAATGTGACCCCTAATGTGACCTGTGTGACCCCAAACTGACCCCAAACTGACCCCAAACTGACCCCTAAGTGTGACCTGTGTGACCCCTAAGTGTGACCCCAAACTGACCCCAAACTGACCCGTAAGTGTTACCTGTGTGACCCCAAACTGACCCCAATGGGACCCCTAAGTGTGACCCCAATGTGACCCCAACCTGACCCCAATGGGACCCCTAAGTGTGACCCCAATGTGACCCCAAACTGACCCCAATGGGACCCCTAAGTGTGACCCCAATGTGACCCCAACCTGACCCCAATGTGACCCCTAATGTGACCTGTGTGACCCCAAACTGACCCCAAACTGACCCCTAAGTGTGACCCCTAAGTGTGACCTGTCTGACCCCAAACTGACCCCAATGGGACCCCTAAGTGTGACCCCAATGTGACCCCAACCTGACCCCAATGGGACCCCTAAGTGTGACCCCAATGCGACCCCAAACTGACCCCAATGTGACCCCTAATGTGACCTGTGTGACCCCAAACTGACCCCAGACTGAGCCCTAAGTGTGACCTGTGTGACCCCAAAGTGACCCCAAAGAAGTGACCCTAAAGTGTGACCCCAACCTGACCCCAATGTGACCCCTACATGTGACCTGTGTGACCCCAAATTGACCCCAGTGGGACCCCTAAGTGTGACCTGTGTGACCTCAAAGAAGTGACCCTAAACTGTGACCCCAATGAGAACCCAATGTGACCCCAAAGTGTGACCTAATGTGACCCCAATCTGACCCCAACGGGACCCCTAAGTGTGACCTGTGTGACCCCAAAGTGACCCCAAAGAAGTGACCCTAAAGTGTGACCCCAAAGTGACCCCAATGGGAACCCAGTGTGACCCCAAAGTGTGACCTAATGTGACCCCAAACTGACCCCAACAGGACCCCAATGTGACCCCTAAGTGACCCCAAAGTGAATGTCCCCATGCTTCGGGATGCTCCCCTATGTCCCCATTGCCCCCCATGTCCCCATTGCCCCCTTTGCCCCCATTGCCCCCCTTGCCCCCCTATGCCCCCATTGTCCCCATTGTCCCCCATTGACCCCCATGTCCCCGTTGTCCCCCATTGCCCCCCATGTCCCCCATTGCCCCCCATGTCCCCATTGTCCCCATGCTTTGGGATGTCCCCATGTCCCCATTGCCCCCCTATTGCCCCCATTGTCCCCCATGTTCTCATTGCCCCCCATGTCCCCCCTTGACACCCATTGTCCCCATTGTCCCCATTGTCCCCATTGCCCCCCATTGCCACCCATGTCCCCATTGCCCACATTGCCCCCCTTGTCTCCATTACCCCCCATTGTCCCCATTGCCCCCCATGTCCCCCATTACCCCCCATGTCCCCCCATTGCCCCCCATGTCCCCATTGCCCCCCATGTCCCCCTTTGCCCCCCCATGTCCCCATGTCCCCCTTTGCCCCCCCATGTCCCCATTGCCCCCTATGCCCCCATTGCCCCCCCTTGCCCCCCATTACCCCCCATGTCCGCCATTGCCCCCCATTGTCCCCATGTCCTCCCATGTCCCCATTTGCCCCCATTGTCCCCCATTGCCCTCCATTGCCCCCCATGTCCCCATTGCCCCCCATGTCCCCATTTGCCCCCATTGCCTCCCATTGCCCTCCATTGCCCCCCATGTCCCCATTACCCCCCATGTCCCCCATTGCCCCCTTTGCCCCCATTGCCCCCCACTGTCCCCCATTGCCCCCCATTGTCCCCATTGCCCCCCATTGCCCCCTTTGTCCCCCTATGCCCTCATTGCCCCCCATGTCCCTATTGCCCCCCTTGCCCCCCATTGCCCCCCATGTCCCCATTTGCCCCCCATTGCCCCCTTTGTCCCCCATGTCCCCATTGCCCCCCATTGTCCCCCCATGCCCCCCATTGCCCCATTGCCCCCCATGACCCCATTGCCCCCTCATGTCCCCATTGTCCCCCCTTGCCCCCCTATGCCCCCATGCTTTGGGATGTCCCCATTGCCCCCCTTGTCCCCCATGTCCCCATTACCCCCCATGTTCCCATTGTCCCCATGTCCCCATTGCCCCCTATTGCCCCATGTCCCCCCATGTCCCCCCATGTCCCCCCATGTCCCCATTGCCCCCCATGTCCCCATTGCCCCCCATGTCCCCCATTGCCCCCCATGTCCCCCATTGCCACCCATGTCCCCATTGCCCCCTATTGCCCCATTGCCCCCCATTGTCCCCCATGTCCCCCATGTCCCCCATGTCCCCCATGTCCCCCATGTCCCCCATTGCCCCCCATTGTCCCCCCTTGCCCACATTGCCCCCCTTGTCTCCATTACCCCCATTGTCCCCATTGTCCCCATTGCCCCCCATGCCCCCCATTGCCCCCCATTGCCCCCCATTGTCCCCATTGCCTCCCATTGACTCCATTGTTCCAAATTGCCCCCCATTGCCTCCCATGTCCCCATTGCCCCCCTTGCCCCCCTATGCCCCCATTACCCCCCATGTCCCCCCATGTCCCCCATTGCCCCCCTATGCCCCCATTGCCCCCCATTGCCCCCCATTGCCCCCCATGTCCCCATTGCCCCCCATGTCCCCATTGCCCCCCTTTGCCCCCTTTGCCCCCATTGCCCCCCACTGTCCCCCATGCCCCCCATTGCCCCCCATTGCTCCCACTTGTCCCCCTATGCCCTCATTGCCCCCCATGTCCCCATTTGCCCCCATTGCCTCCCATTGCCCCCCTATGCCCCCATTGTCCCCCATGTCCTCATTGCCCCCCATGTCCCCCCTTGACACCCATTGTCCCCATTGCCCCCCATGTCCCCATTGTCCCCATTGTCCCCATTGCCCCCCATTGCCCCCATTGCCCCCCATGCCCCCATTGCCCCCTTTGGCCCCATTGCCCCCCATGTCCCCATTGCCCCCCATTGTTCCCCATTGACCCCCACGTCCCCGTTGTCCCCCATTGCCCCCCATGTCCCCATTGCCCCCCATTGTCCCCCATTGACCCCCATGTCCCCGTTGTCCCCCATTGCCCCCCATGTCCCCCATTGCCCCCCATGTCACCATTGTCCCCATGCTTTGGGATGTCCCCATGTCCCCATTGCCTCCCATGTCCCCATTGCTTCCCATGCCCCCATTGCCCCCCATGTCCCCATTGCCCCCCATGTCCCCATTGCCCACATTGCCCCCCATGTCCCCCATTACCCCCCATGTCCCCATTGCCCCCTTTGCCCCCATTGCCCCCCTTGCCCCCCATTGCCCCCCATGTCCCCATTGTCCCCATTGCCCCCCATGTCCCCTTTGCCCCCCATTGTCCCCCATTGCCCCCCATTGCCCCCCATGTCCCCCATTGCCCCCCATGTCCCCATTGTCCCCATGCTTTGGGATGTCCCCATGCCCCCATTGCCCCCCATTGCCCCCATTGTCCCCCATTGCCCCCCATGTCCCCCCATTGCCCCCCATGTCCCCCCATACCCCCATTGCCCCCCATTGCCCCCCATTGTCCCCATTGCCCCCCACTGTCCCCGCAGCCCCACGCTCAGAGCCTGGAGACCCTGAACCTGGGTCACAACCCCATTGGCAACGAGGGGGTCCGCAACCTGAAGACGGGGCTGATCGGGAACCGCTCGGTGCTGCGCCTGGGGCTGGCGTCCACCAAACTGACCTGTGAAGGTGGGGGGGGCCATGGGGGCTTCGGGGGGGGGGGGAGATGGGAACGGCCCCATTGAGCCACTGGGGGAAAGGGGGGAGTCATGGGGGGGGGGGAATCCCATTGGGATCCCATAAAGATGGCGGCAATGGGCAATGGGGGGGGGAGGGGGGGGGGCTGCAGCTGGGGGACCCTATGGATGTGGTGACCCCAATGTCGTCATGGAGGTCAATGGGTTACCCCCCTCATTACCCCCCATTACACCCCATATACCCCCATACCCCCCTCATATCCCCCTGTTACCCCCCCCCCATTTTCCCATTACCCCCCATTACACCTCCATACTCTCCAATACCCCCCATATCCCCCCCCCATTACCCCCCATATCCCCCCATTACCCCCTATTACCCCCCATATCCCCCCCATTACCCCCCATATCCCCCTATTACCCCCCATATCCCCTTATTACCCCCCCATATCCCCTCATATCCCCCCATTACCCCCCTATTACCCCCTGTTCCCCCCCATATCCCCCCATATTCCCCCCATTCAACCAATATATCCCCCTATATCCCTCCATATCCCCCCATTCCCCCCCTATTACCCTCCATTCCCCCCCTGTATCCCCTCATATCCCCCATATCCCCCCATATCCCCTCATATCCCTCCATATCCCCCCATATCCCCCCATATCCCCTCATATCCCCCCATAACCCTCCATATCCCCCCATATCCCACTCCATATCCCCCCATGCCCCCCTCATTCGCCCCCATATCCCCCTATTACCCCCCCATATTCCCCTATTATCCCCCATATCACCCCATGCCCCCCATATCTCCCTGTATCCCCCCATATCCCACCCCATGTCCCCCCATATCCCCCCATTACCCCCCCTGTTACCCTCCATTCCCCCCCATATCCCCTTATATCCCCCCTGTTCCCCCCCCATATCCCCCCATATACCCCCGTTACCCCCCATATGTCCCTATGTCCCCCCATATCCCCTCATACCCCCCCATATCCCCCTTATTACCCTGCCATATCCCTCTATTATCCCCCATATCCCCCCATATCCTTCTATATCCCACCCAATACCCCCCATTACCCCCCATATACCCCCCCATTACCCCCCATATCCCCCTGTGTCCCCCCATACCCCCCTATTACCCCCCATTACCCCCCATTACCCCCCATATCCCACCATTACCCCCCTATTACCCCCTATATCCCCCCATACCCCCCATATCCTTCCATATCCCTCTATTATCCCCCTATTGCCCCCCACATACCCCCCTATTACCCCCCCTATCTCCCCATATCCCCCCCATATCCCCCTGTGTCCCCCCATACCCCCCCATTACCCCCCATATACCCCCATACCCCCCCCATATCCCCCTAATACCCCCCAATATCCCTCTATTATCCCCCATATCCCCCCATATCCTTCCATATCCCACCCAATACCCTCCATTACCCCCCATATACCCCCCTATAACCCCCCATATCCCCCTATGTCCCCCCCATACCCCCCATTACCCCCCACACCCCCCATATCCCCCCACATACCCCCCTATTACCCCCCATGTCCCCCTGTGTCCCCCCATACCCCCCCATCACCCCCCACACCCCCCATATCCCCCCCATTACCCCCCATATCCCACCCTATATCCCCCCATACCCCCCATATCCCCCCATTACCCCCATATACCCCCCTATAACCCCCCATATCCCCCTATGTCCCCCCATATCCCCCCCATTACCCCCCATATCCCACCCCATATCCCCCCATACCCCCCTATTACCCCCTATTACCCCCCATTACCCCCCATACCCCCCATATCCCCCCATATACCCCCCTATTACCCCCCATATCCCCCCATATCCCCCCATTACCCCCCATTACCCCCCATACCCCCCATAGGAGCGGTGGCAGTGGCTGAGTTCATAGCCGAGAGCCCCCGGCTGCTGCGGCTGGACCTGCGTGAGAACGAGATCAAGACGGGGGGGCTGATGGCGCTGGCGCTGGCACTGAAGGTCAATCAGTCCCTGCTGCGCCTCGACCTCGACAGGGACCCCAAGAAGGAGGCGGTGAGGGGGGGGGGGGCATATGTGGGTATATAGGGGGGTATAGAGGGGTATAGGGGGGTATAGGGGGATATATGGGGGGTATAGGGGGGGTATAGAGGGATATAGGGCAATATAGGGGGCTATAGAGGGGTATAGGGGGGGTATAGGGGATATAGGGGGGTATAGGGGGGGTATAGAGGGATATAGGGGGGTATAGGAGGGTATAGGGGGGGTTTGGGGGTATATGGGGGGTATGGGGGGTATATGGGGGGGTATAGTGGATATAAGGGGGTATACGGCGGCTATAGAGGGGTATAGGGGGGGTATAGAGCAGTACATGGGGGTATATGGGGGATATAGGGGGGTATATGGGGGGTATAGGGGATATAGGAGA